>NC_090932.1:1705103263-1705270763 GCF_040938575.1 Ambystoma mexicanum | reverse complement strand
GCAAATGCCACTTTATCTGTGTCTATGACCCCAGGAAACATGCCTCCCACCGGTTCGGATAGGCCACCCCCGACCATCAATGTCACCCCTGAACCGCACCTCAAATGTGCCCTCATCAACGCCCGCTCCATCAATGCGCATGCACTAGACATCCACGACCTTATTACCACCCTAGATCTAGATCTTCTAATGGTCACCGAAACTTGGCTACATGAAGCCTCAGGTCCCGCCCTATCCCTCGCTCTCCCACCTGGCTATGCCATCACGAGACAAGATCGCATGACCACTGGAGGCGGTGTCGCACTCATAGCCAAAGACTCAATCACCATCAGAAGGGCTGACAAAACTATCAACAATAACAGCGACTACCTTCAATTAAAACTCACCATCTCGCACCAATGCACCATCACCCTACACCTCATCTATCGACCACCAGGCCCCCTAGGAGACTTCCAGGCCTCCATCACCCACCTCCTGGCGGACAACCTCAAAAAGTCATCCAAAGCCATTCTCCTTGGAGACATCAACCTTGGCCTGAATGACGCCAAAGACCCTACAGCCAAAGCACTTGACACAGCTCTAGCCACCCTAGGATTCGTCAACACCATCAACAACCCCACACACGCCCTAGGCAGATCACTAGACTGGATCGCCCACCACAATTGCCCCATCACAGTCACGGGCAACACCCCCACCCCATGGTCCGACCACCACACCATCACCTTTAACATCCCCATCACTACAACCACATCCCACCCCCCTCCTCCCTTGCCTCCTGCCCTTACAAGGAGTGCCCGTCAACTGACCAAAGAAAGACTCCTACCCTTCTTACAGGGACCCGCCTTCACAGCCCCATTCTCCAACGACCCGGAAACTCTGGCAAAAAATTATGATACGGCCATCACAGCAGCAATCAATACCATCACCCCACTTAAACTTCGGAAAACCAAACCCACTAGACACGCTAATGCGTGGTTCACCCAAGACCTTCTAAAACTACGCTCCGACAAACGGGCAGCATTAGCTCTTTGGCAAACATCACGGGATGAGAAAGACAAACTCAACTTCAAATCCCTTGCAATTAATTACAAGAAAGCCATAATTAAAGCCAAAGCTAAATCCTTCGAAGAGAGAATTGCTGAGGCCAAGTCGAACACCAAGGAAATGTTCGCCATTTTCAGGGAACTTGAGAACCCCACACCCACCCCCCAAAACTTCACTAAGGACAAAGAATGGTGTGACAACATCCAAACAGCCATGCGCAATAAGATCAGCTCTCTCCAAGCCAAAATCTTGAACACCAAACTAACACTCTCCACCCACACTACACCCTCCCCACCATCACTGCCCCCATCACCCACTGAGGCCCCACCCACCTTCTTGTTTAAAACCGTCCAAGAAAACGACATGATCAACATTATGAAAAACATAAAACCCTCCAATTGCAAAGGCGACCCCTGTCCTGCCTCCATCATCAAAGACTGCGCAGACACCTTGGCCCCTTTTCTAACAGCCTTCGTCAACGCCTCCTTCACCACGGGGAGAGTCCCCGCCTGCCTAAAGGAAGCATGGGTCCGACCCCTCATAAAGAAACCCACACTTGACCCCACCTCCCCTAATAACTACCGCCCCATCACCACTGTCCCTTTCCTCCTCAAGATTCTAGACAAAGCAGCCTACCTGCAGGTCCAGCACTTCCTCGAAGAACAGAACCTCCTTGGACTGAGACAATCCGGCTTTCGCCCTAGGCATGGGACAGAGACCGCCCTACTCGACCTAAAAAAACAAATGGACGACGCAAGGGACCAAGGCAAACCTGCCTTGCTCCTTCTCCTGGATCTGTCGGCAGCCTTTGATCTTGTAGACCACGACATCCTCTGCCACCACCTCTCCTCCACAGCCAACTTCTCTCAAGAAGCCATTACATGGATCGCCTCCTTCCTCCAAGGCAGGACCATGCAGGTCTTCTCCGACCTAGCCACTGCATCACCCTCTATCATGCTATGTGGGGTGCCCCAAGGCTCCTGCCTCTCCCCCACCCTCTACAACATCTTCACCCGCCCCCTCTTCCTCATCCTTGACGCCATGGGCATCTCTTACACCAACTACGCCGACGACACACAGATCCTTCTCACTCTGACAGGCAACTATGACACGGACTCTGCTACCCTCAACAACATCTACAACACAATTCAAATGTGGATGGCTATCAATGGCCTCTGCCTTAACTCCGACAAAACTGAGCTCCTACTCGTAGGCTCCCCTGACACCATCAAGAAACTTGATGCTCAGTTCAGCCATTTCACCATTGACTCAATCACGATCCCAGTACTTGACACGGTAAAAACACTAGGCGTCTACTTAGACTCCAATCTATCCATGACCAGACAAGTAAACGCCATTGCCTCCTCTGCCGCTTACCATGCAAAACTCCTTAACGCAATCAGACCTTATCTGTCAAAAGACACCTGCACTAACATAGCCAGGGCCATAACCGGCTCGCGACTTGATTACTGCAATATTCTTTTCCTTGGGACCTCCAACAAAAATCTTGAGAAGCTCCAAGTAATACAGAACAGTGCCCTACGCGCTGCACAAGGCATTGCCAAGAGAGAGCACATCACCGCTGCCAGAAAAGCTTCCCACTGGCTCCCCATAAAGGAGAGGATCCTATTCAAGGCTCTAAGCATCACCCACAAATGTGTCCATCTTGCCGCCCCAATGTACCTTTCGCAGAGGATCCACCTGGTCTCCTCCACAAGACCCACTAGATCACCCTATGCCAGCATGCTCTCAGTACCCAGGGTAAAAAAGACCAGAGCAGGGGGCTCCAGTTTCCCGTACCTCGCTGCCGTACACTGGAACACCCTCCCTAGCTCCCTGCGCTCTGAACCCTCACTGACCGCCTTTCGGAAAACCCTGAAAACGACCCTGTTCATCTAACAATTACATGGCCTAGCCCTCATAATTGTATTGTATGATGTATTATGTGATATATCTGATCACAGGTCACTGCCTTACTGTAACCCAAGGCACAACCTGCTCACATTGTAACTAAGTCTTCCTGCAAGTAACAGTGCCACAATGCCCCTGGGCTGCCTGCGCGCTATATAAATTTAATAAATAAATAAATAAATAAATGGGAGGATTACATGGTCAGTCCATGGGGGCCAAAAGCCCCCATGTTTTAGTCATTGGAGCCCAATGGACTCTGAGTTTCAGGAAGAGGAGCAGTTGGGCCTCAGGTTGTGCGTGCCCCGGTCCCAGCGCAGAGGCGCATTCAGAGAAGGGTGTGTAGATGCGCCAGAGGGGAAGGTAAGATCGCTTTCTGCAATAATGCAAAGCGCTTGACCGTGCGTTGCTCTTCATGGCACCAGACCTTCGACATGTGCTCCCTTGCTTCTGCAATGAACCCTACAGAGGGTTTGACATTGACTATTTCATAGTCACATGGCACCTTTATCCAAAGCGCTTTACATAGCACACATGTGCATACATGAGTCTTACCCAAACGACATTAGTATTCACTTCATCGACTTCAGAAGGATGAATGGCTGAATCAACTGAACCTGCGTCCTGCAGATCCGACACAGATCACAGCAACAAGCGCTTGACCTGCTGAGCCATCTTACCGGCCTGGAGTCGGGTTCGAGTCAATACAGCAACGCAAGAGACCGCCAACAGCGGGAACATTCGGCTATTGTATGCGGAGCAGCAGCGTCATTGTGTTGCTTGGGGTTAATCAATATATTGACCGCTGTGTTACCCTCAGGAAGACAGGGGCTCCTAATGGAGCCCGCATGTGGCAGGGGGCTGCGTGCATGTATACGTATGTGTAAGCAGTCGTATCCTGGCAATATTGATTATTTTGATGAAGTGATGGAAACATAACATGGAAATCCAGTGGACCTGGGTTCCATGTTGTAATCGCACGGAAGCACAAAAGTAACTCATAAGAGCTGGCCACCATGTCTGTGGGTGGCAGATGGCATCTGTATGATTCCTTAAAGTGCTAAAGGTGTGCATGTTCGTCCAGAATTCCCACAAGGAATCATTGTAGGCTCCGCCCATTCCTGCGTTAAGTGGAAAACAAACTGGTGTTGCTGGTGCCACAACCAGGTGATATCCCAAGGAAAATCAAACATTCCCATCACCATGAAAAGTCAGGATAGGCAGTGATGCACGTTGTGACGAATCAACTTCCGGGGCACCAGTGGCCCAGGGATGAACATCAGTTTCTAAACCATCCATCAGCTCCACACCTCTAGGACACCAGAAGGCATTCAAACAGATTGGAAAACAAGTGAATTATAAGACCTCCTTTTCCAATGTTGGTAACGTAGACGGAACGGCAGGCTTATCTCCGCAATGTCGTGGATCGTTGGTTAGTTACAATTATTACCCAATGATAAAAGGTACTGTCCAATCAAGGTTGTTAAAACAAATCTACTTTATTATTACTACAACAGACAGTTCTAGCAACACCTCAAAATACAACCCACTCTGCAAAGGAACACAGAGGGCAGACAGTTTCTCGAAGGAAGAGGATGAACTCTGGATATTGACAGGATGGTAGTTGGTAAAGTAATCAGTCTTACAGTTCAAGGTTATTCAGTTCCAGCACCAAAGGGGAAAAGGGTCACAACCGTCCCTAGGGTCCTTTGGAGAAGTACCAGGGGGGAGAAACACAATGTACCTGGTGCTGAGGAAGTTCTTGGTGCTCAACAGCGTCAAGGCGGTTCCAGGGCACTTTGCAGCTCGTGAGACAAGGTTAGTGACGGGAGACAGCTGCGAGTACCAGGCGGCAGGCAGTTCGGCAAGCGAGGCTGGACGGAAGTCTGCAGGCTGTCCTGTGTAGCAGCTCGGGCTGAAGAATCATTGTCTCTGTTCTACTTGGCGGATCTGGAATGCTAGTTGAGGCTGCTCTGACTGCTCTGGTGACTGTGGCATGACAACAGTCAGTGGTGCATCCGAATGCGGTTAAAGGACTCGACTGCCTCAAAAACATCCTTAAAAGCTGGACACTGAATGATGCTTGTGTGGCACTCCTCCTAGCTTTTTTCACAGGGCTTGTATCCTTTCAAGGAGGATAGTCCAAAGCTTAGGAGAGTGGTTGCAAGCACTGGCCTTGTCTTTTGTCCAGAGACGCTCCAGCAATTCCCAACTAGCAAGCTTGCTGGCAGAACCTAGCAGGGCCCACTGTGTGCTGGCTGTGTATCGGTTCAGGAGCTGCTGAATGGGTCCTCTGTGTCTGGTATCTCCCTCTGTTCCCTGGGAGAAGTTTAGAGGAGGGATCTTGCTTCCCTCTTGGGAAACCTGGCCTTTCTTCACTGGTGGAAGATGTAAGGTAGACTGTACCTTCAGCTCGGGTCCAAATGAGTCCTTCTTCTTACTCGTGCTAAGTGAGGGGTTCAGTCTTCTTTTAAAGTCAGATGACACCCAGTGATTGGTGCAGGCTAAGCCTACCTTAATTAACCAATCTGGGTCCAACAATCTTCTGTTATGCATGAGGCCAGGAGCAGATTGCTTTGAAACAGGACAGACAAGCAGTGACAACACATACCTAAGTTCCACCCCTCTTCCTGTCTGTTATAGATCAAAGTGTCTCTCTGGTTAACTGAGCCCTCTGTGACTCTTGATTAAAGTGCAGGCTTACCTTGAAGTGTATGCTGGGAGCAGACTTCCTGTCCCTCTCAAATCACATACATCATCCCCCTGAAAGGGGTTGCTCTGCAGGGACACCTGTGGTAACTGCTGGACCCAGACAGGCCATTCACTGCCTTTCATACAGAGATGTGGGGACTAGCTTCAAGTTGACACATTGCCGACCAAAGGTGTGTTAGTCCTGCCTTCCTGTTGTCTCTTCTGGCAACCAGGCTTCTCCTCTGGGCTTGCTTCAATTATCTTGTTGGTATGCATTGCCACCAGCCGGAGCAGACAAAAGAAATGCAGATCCATGGAGCCTTTGATATTTAAATTAGGCTGCTCATGGCTGGAGGAAGGTGTGCCTTCCCCCCTCCTTGAGATGATTTGATGTACCCAAGGCTGTCACATTCCAGCTGAATATGACAGGGGGAGACAGTGCCTGTAGGCTGTGTTTCCCCAGAGTACATGTGACTATGCGTTTTGTGTGGGAAGCAGATGTACTGGGTGCGGAATGGCCTCACACAGTCCTCAGAGGTTGACCTCCCATCATTCATTCTCATTATCAAAAAATCAAAAGGCCCAGGAGAGCACACTGTCCCTGTGTGGATGGTCGGAATTCTCACACACGTGCTTCTTCCACACTCAGGGGGTGGGGACACTATCAGGCTTCACACTCTGTCCCTGTGCTGCATGTGAGATAAACACATGCATTGCATGGATCGTAACTTACTGGCACAGGCAATGCCAATTCGTTTGGAGGTGCCAATGGCCTCGTCAGTGGTTACAGACCTTGAGCCAAATGATGAGTGTTGCTTCATGTAATGGCATGTATGATAGTTGGCCTTTACATTGCACGGGTGACCACCGTACTGGTCCTAAAGCTCTTAATGTTCCGCGCCGGCTCTCTTCACTTTATGGTGCCAGATTTGGAAAATGTGTTACAAACAAATATTCCAAGGACTCAAAAAGCATTTGTGGAACAGAAATTCCATTCCATTTTAATAGCTGATGCAAAAAGTCTGTGTTACTCACCGGAATGGAGAGTACGTAAACAGGCCGGACCTCTATTGCTGGGAATTTGCTTGAAGGAGCAAGGGTTGGAGCCTCCACCCAAGCCTCCTCTCTGTGAGGGAATGAACTCTTTAAACCGATATGACCACCTGCTGAACTGTACAGACAAGGGGACCGATCGATCAAAAGAGCGGGGAGAACAGACCGTCTCAAACCCAGGCTGTAAGGGAAAGGATAACAAGTTAAACAATCTGCCAATAATGATTCTGGTTTTCCCAAGATTATTCCCCTTTATTAGTACCTGGTTTAATCTCCCCTTAAGCCAAAAGAACCGGAGCAACCTATAAAGTAGAGAGGCTTTAGTATATGGCTAAAGGTATAACTCTTCAGTATGGAAAACCAAGAAAACTATACTTTACCCCTGATGGAAATAGGATTGATGTAAAGCGTCCTGGGAAACAACGAAAGTATAAAATAAAAAAAAGGGGAGGTTAGTAAGGCAGCTATCCCCGAGCGGAACGAGGGTCGCACTGGTTTCGGGATGGTGCACCACAGCAAAGCGTTCAAAAAGATGCACTTAGGAAAGAAGCCAAACTCCACAGAAGATGGAATTCCAATTAGTCTTTCTTACCGGAGTAGTTACTATCCCAGAGTCCAGGAAGCAGGCAAGGGGTCTGGTACACGGGCGGTCAAGAAACACAGCAGAATCAGTGTCCAAGAGTTCAGGAAGCAGGCAAGGGGTCTGGTACACGGGCGGTCAAGAAACACAGCAGAATCAGTGTCCAAGAGTTCAGGAAGCAGGCAAGGGTCTGGTACACGGGTGGTCAGAAAACAGTTCAATCGAGGATTCAGAAGAAGGAGTCCGTGTGCAGGCAGGGTCGGTACACGGGAAAACAAGGACTTCACAATTCAAGATACAAGGAGATCACTACGGAAAGTATGCCGGTTGTAACTTTAAACAGAAGCAGCGTTCTGTATGCCGCTGTGGAATAAGTAAACAACAAAGAGGCGTACCGTTTGAAAATGAGGCTCCCATCTCAACGCCGAGAACTACAACTTCACAGGTTTTCTGGATCCTGTAGTTCGTGTAGAAATTTTCCACGGCAGCTGCCAGCGCGATAAGAAGGGCGCATGCCGGCGCCGTAACCCTTTATGAAGGGCGATCACTTTCCTGTCCCTTATTCTGGCGTTAACTGGAATTCCCCAATTGTTCTTGCGTATACGAGAGCAACGAGGCAGAACCCGGGGAACGTGGTGCGGCCGAGGGCGAGGTGTAACAGCATCACCCCCAAAGGCGGCGCAGACCCCCTCCGTGCATGGAAACGGCGCAAGAGAGCCGGAGAATGTATATTGCATAAGGGCTCCCAGGACCTGTCTTCGGGACCGTACCCCTTCCAATCCACCAAATAAAAGGGGCGCCCCCTACGGAGACGAAAATCCAGGATGTCCGCCACTTCGTATTCATCATCCCCATCCACCTGAACCGGAGGAGGGCAATCGGGCAGCCGAACTGAGGGTGGACAAGGCTTCAGGAGACATACGTGAAATACAGGATGTTGATTCCACGAGGTAGGTAAAGAAAGGCTACAGCCACCGGATTTATAATCTCAATAATGGGAAAAGGACCCACGAATTTAGGCAACAACAAACGTTTGCCAGGAATCCGCAAATTACGGGTGGACAACCAAACTTTCATGCCCACCTTATAATTAGGTGCCGGTTTTCTGTGACGATCAGCATTTTTCTTTGCCCTCGCCTGAGCTAGAAGTAGATGTGAGCGAACTGTACTACGGGTCGTCACCAATTCCCTTACACAGTCCCGAGCCGCCGGGTTGTCAATGGGAAGCGTAGGATCAAAAGGTAATGATCGTGGATGGCAACCATATAGGGCAAAAAATGGGGAGACCCCTGAGGCGGTATGCATGGAATTATTGTAAGCGAATTCAGCAGAAGGAAGCATCGTCAACCAGGATGCTTGGAAACGAAGGCAGAGACACCGGAGATATTGTTCAAGGGTGGCATTTACTCTTTCAGTTTGCCCGTCCGTCTGAGGATGATAAGCAGAACTGAACCGATCGTCAATACCCAATGAAGCAGTCAAAGCCCTCCAGAAACGTGATGTAAATTGAGAGCCACGATCCGAAATCAGGATGGCAGGCAATCCAAAGAACCGGAAAACGTTCTGGAGAAAAAGGGAAGCCAAAACAGGAGCAGAAGGCAGACCTGTACAGGGAATGAACAATGCCATCTTGGTGAAATAATCAATGACTTCCCAGATAGTGTCAAGGCCTTTCACAGGAGGTAGATCCACAATAAAGTCCATAGAAACCATGTACCATGGTTTGTGAGGCACAGGGAGAGGGCGTAACAGACCCACAGGTTTAGAACGGGAGACCTTGCATTGGGAACATACAGAACAGGATGCCAGATAGTCAATCACATCCCTTGACATAGTAGGCCACCAGGATCAATGACGTAATGCCTTCAGCGTCTTTTGCTGACCCAGATGAGCCGCACAAAGGGAATCATGAGACCAAGCCAGAGCACGCAATCGTGCCTGTCCTAGAGGCACAAACAAGCGTCCTTGGATATAGGGTAGGCCTTGAACCACATCAAGATTGAGAGTCTCACATTCTTCTTTATGCGCGGAGACCCAATCCGAAATCAAAGTCCGCAGGCTAGGTTGAGGGGTGCAGGCACAAACAACGTTACCAGGTAACAAGAGCGGTTTGTCAGAGGCTTTGTTGTCAGAATGGAAGGCAATGCGTGACAAAGCATCTGCACAAGAATTCAATCGGGCCGGTCGATATGTGATTGTGAAATAAAACTGGGAAAAGAAAAGATGCCAACGAGCCTGTCGCGCAGTAAGACATTTCATTGATTTAAATGCCAAAAGGCTCCGATGATCCGAAAAGACTGTGACCTGATGTCGAGCCCCCAAAAGATGGTGCCGCCATTCGGAAAAAGCGTCTTTTATGGCTAGGAGTTCTCTTTCTGTGATTGGATAGTTGCGCTCATAGGGCGTCAATTTCCTTGAAAAGAATGCAATCGGATGGGCTTCCCCTGAGTCTGGACACCTTTGAGATAGAACCGCCCCAATAGCCGAGCCAGAAGCATCGGCCTCCACCAAAAATGGGAGTAAGGGATTAGGGTGCTGTAACACTGGAGCGGAAGTGAAGGCTGCTTTAAGGGTGTCAAAGGCTCTTTGTGCCTCCTGGTTCCATTGATAGGATTTCTTAGAGCTGGTCAAAGCCGTCAGCGGCGCTGATATAGAAGAAAAAGACCGGATGAAGCGCCTATAGAAGTTCGAGAACCCCAAAAAGGATTGCAAGGCTTTAATCGATGTAGGAACGGGCCAATCCAAGACAGCCTTAACCTTAAAGCGACTCATTCTTATACCCCTACTAGTTAGGTCGTAACCAAGAAATTCCACCTCAGTGGAGTTGAAGACACATTTTTCAGCTTTGACAAATAGGTGGTTTTCCCTCAACCGTTGCAAGACAATTTGCACGTGCCTCGTGTGTTCCTCGCTGGAGGGTGAATATATTAGGATATCGTCCAAATATACTACAACAAACTGATCCAAACAGTCATGGAAAATATCATTCATGAACGCCTGGAAAGTGGCCGGGGCGTTACAGAGACCAAATGGCATCACCAAATATTCATACAGTCCGTAGCGTGTTTTGAATGCGGTCTTCCACTCGTCCCCTTTTCGAATTCGAACGAGGTTATATGCACCCCTAAGATCCAGCTTAGTAAAGACTACAGAAGAACCGAGCTGGTCTAAGAGCACTGAAATGAGCGGGAGGGGATATTGATTTTTTACCGTCACCGCGTTTAATGCCCGATAATCAATACAGGGGCGGAGGTCGCCCTCCTTCTTAGGGACAAAAAAGAGCGGAGAAGCCGCAGGGGACCTGGAAGGTCTAATGAACCCAGTGGCCAATGCCTTGTCAATGTACTCCTTCAATACCTTATCTTCTGGAACCATAAGGGAATAGACCCTACCCGCCGGGACCTTAGCACCTGGCAATAAATCGATTGGGCAGTCGTAAGGCCTATGAGGTGGCAATTGGTCTGCCCCTCCCTTGTCAAACACATCACAGAAAGACTTGTATTCAGGAGGGATTTCGGTTTCGGGAGATTTAGTGATGGCTCCAATTATAGACATAGATGCTACCAAGGCTTGACAAGAAGACTCAGAGGACACACTAGTGTCTAGGAAACACTTTTTGTTACACTCAGTGGAAGGAAACTGCACAGTTTTTCTTGTCCAGTCGATGGCTGGATTATGATGTTGCAACCAAGGGATGCCCAAGATGACCTGCAATTGAGGGGCTTTAATGAGATCGAAGGAGATCGACTCAGCATGTCCTTCCTTGGTTTGCATATGAATTAAGGAGGTATTTTGTGTAACTAGGCCAGAGACCAAAGATGTACCGTCCACAGCGTGAACAGCCTCGGGTTGGGCTTTAGAGACAACCGAAACATTCTTACTTGTGGCGTAATCGTAATCCATATAATTCCCGGTGACACCGGAATCAATGATCGCCAAAGAAGAAAAAGTACTACCTTCAGTGGTAAACACCACAGGAAGGCTAACAGGAACAGAAACAGCACCATGAGAGTCCAAGGAAAGCACCCCCGGCGTAGGGACCCTGTCTATCGCCGGGTTCTGGCGTTCCCCGGCTTTTTGACAGGTCTCTTAGGGCAATCCTTCAAGAGGTGTTCAGCAGATCCGCAATACATACATAAATTATGTGTTCTGCGATAATCCCGTTGTGCAGAAGTCAAAGGACCTCTTACTGCCCCTATCTGCCTAGGTTCCGGAAGCGAAGTAGAAGGAGAAGACTGTTCCACCTGCAGAGTAACAGGGGCTGGCGACTTGCGTTCACCCCTTCTTTCGGTTCTTCTAGCGTCTATTTGTAATACCAAGTCCAACAGTTCACCAAAAGTGGTTGGAACCACTGGTACTGTGGCCAAAACGTCCTTTAACTCTTCTGACAACCCTTTGTAGAACACGGCTGACTTTTTCTCTTCCGGCCAATCAGTTTCAGCTGCCAACTGATTGAATTTAGTAAGGTATGAAAACAAAGAGGATGTGCCTTGACGCAGATTGAGGAACTCCAGGTCAGTAGCCTGGGATTTATAGCAGGTGTCAAATACTCTGTTCATGGCAGTGATGAGAGCATCACAGTCATAAAGGACGTAGCTATTAGATTCCAGTAATGGATTAGCCCAAGCGGCTGCTGTACCCCCAAGATGAGAGAGAACAAAGGCTGCCTTCGTAGTAGAATTAGGAAAAGCAGTGGGCCGACAGAGAAAATGTAATTTGCACTGGTTGATAAACGTGCGATAATGTTTAGGATCCCCAGAGAATCGTTCTGGGGGGGGCAGTGGGAATTGAGTAGCCATAAGCACCGGGGTAGTCGTAAAGCCAGAGGCAGAGGGTGTAGGACCGGTTGAACCTGATGCCGTAGCAGCAGACGTATCCACCCCCAGGGAGTGGGGGCTTGGAAAACTCTGCAAAGTGTCGATCCTTTGATGGATAGCACTATGTGCGGCTGTCATATCAGAATGAAGTTCAGATACCAAACGAACCAAGGTGGTTAAAGGATCAACTTCTTCCATGGCTTCTGTTTCTGTTACTCACCGGAATGGAGAGTACGTAAACAGGCCGGACCTCTATTGCTGGGAATTTGCTTGAAGGAGCAAGGGTTGGAGCCTCCACCCAAGCCTCCTCTCTGTGAGGGAATGAACTCTTTAAACCGATATGACCACCTGCTGAACTGTACAGACAAGGGGACCGATCGATCAAAAGAGCGGGGAGAACAGACCGTCTCAAACCCAGGCTGTAAAGGAAAGGATAACAAGTTAAACAATCTGCCAATAATGAATCTGGTTTTCCCAAGACTATTCCCCTTTAGTAGTACCTGGTTTAATCTCCCCTTAAGCCAAAAGAACCGGAGCAACCTATAAAGTAGAGAGGCTTTAGTATATGGCTAAAGGTATAACTCTTCAGTATGGAAAACCAAGAAAACTATACTTTACCCCTGATGGAAATAGGATTGATGTAAAGCGTCCTGGGAAACAGCGAAAGTATAAAATAAAAAATGGGGAGGTTAGTAAGGCAGCTATCCCCGAGCGGAACGAGGGTCGCACTGGTTTCGGGATGGTGCACCACAGCAAAGCGTTCAAAAAGATGCACTTAGGAAAGAAGCCAAACTCCACAGAAGATGGAATTCCAATTAGTCTTTCTTACCGGAGTAGTTACTATCCCAGAGTCCAGGAAGCAGGCAAGGGGTCTGGTACACGGGCGGTCAAGAAACACAGCAGAATCAGTGTCCAAGAGTTCAGGAAGCAGGCAAGGGGTCTGGTACACGGCCGGTCAAGAAACACAGCAGAATCAGTGTCCAAGAGTTCAGGAAGCAGGCAAGGGTCTGGTACACGGGTGGTCAGAAAACAGTTCAATCGAGGATTCAGAAGAAGGAGTCCGTGTGCAGGCAGGGTTGGTACATGGGAAAACAAGGACTTCACAATTCAAGATACAAGGAGAGCACTTCGGAAAGTATGCCGGTTGTAACTTTAAACAGAAGCAGCGTTCTGTATGCCGCTGTGGAATAAGTAAACAACAAAGAGGCGTACCGTTTGAAAATGAGGCTCCCATCTCAACGCCGAGAACTACAACTTCACAGGTTTTCTGGATCCTGTAGTTCGTGTAGAAATTTTCCACGGCAGCTGCCAGCGCGATAAGAAGGGCGCATGCCAGCTCCGTAACCCTTTATGAAGGGCGATCACTTTCCTGTCCCTTATTCTGGCGTTACCTGGAATTCCCCAATTGTTCTTGCGTATACGAGAGCAACGAGGCAGAACCCGGGGAACGTGGTGCGGCCGAGGGCGAGGTGTAACAGCCTGTCTAACGTTTGTCTAAATGCAAGACAAACATATAGGAAGTAAAATCGGTCGTCTGTGGTGGGGTCGATGGTATTGAATTGTCAATTTGCTCTTATTCAAGTGTGAATACTTTCCAGTCTTTAGAAATAGAACGTGTGTGTCATCTGGCAGAACTGAGGAAACTGCCAAGGGCTCGCGGTTTACATGATATATGGTCCTTCTTTTTTAAATGGTTAATCCAGCCTCGTGTTCAGATGGTGCTCTGTGCACAGGTGTTTCTACAGACAATGTACCATGAATGCGTTCTTGCAAATCTCACGCATGGATACTTAAGGCTTATAGACCGAGAGAGGAGCCAGGTCTGTGGATAAACACCCACTCTTCAATCTACTGACCAATCTGAAGCTGGGCTGTACATGTGGTAAATTACATTTTAATCCTTGATGCAGGAAATGTAAGCAGTGGCAGTGCCAACAGTTTGGGCTTTTGTGTAGACATGGGACAGGCACCTGCCAGGCACAGCCATAGTGGTATTAACTGCCCATTATTGGTAGCCGGTGCAAAATGGTGTCAGTACCAGGGACATCTAATAGCAGTGCCTGGCAAATGATTAATACATGTATACAAGGCCAAACTGTTGGCTGTGCCAATGCTTGTTTTTAGCAGAACTTCCGTGAAAGACCTGTAGAGTGCTTGTAAGTCCAGTGGCTGGGAAGACATTTTGATTACACCCTTAGCATGTTTACAACTCCAATTAAGTTTTTAATTCTCACAATACTTCTTTGAAAAAACACTAGCAGGCACTTTGAGTTCAACATTTGATTGTAAGGCTTGATTAAAGCGAGCTTATGGAGTTCCCGTGGGGTGGAATTTTGAGCGGGTGAAGGCAGGAATGGGGTGGGACTGGCCATAGGGATTAGCACGGCCATCGGGAGTCAATGGGTTTGCAAATAACCAAACATCACCTAGAACCTGATGGTTCCCCCTCATGTTCCATGTCCCCCATCTGTACGCTAAGGCCATAGTATAGGCTTATAGGTGACACAAGCGGCACCTAATGGCCCAAACTAAAATGAGCATACAGAGGGACACATGCCCATTCAAAAATGGCTACCGATCAACTGATGCTCAGTGTCCACTGCAATGCTAAGCCCATCCCATGATGGCCACCAGCGAGTGAAAGTCGAGGCCACAACTCCGAGGGTCAACCATTGGATGTGTGCGAGGCACATGAGAGCGCTGTGTAGAGAAGAGGGGCAGGGGTTGGTGACCCCTTGACTGCCCACAGGGGGTAAGTGCCGAACCGGGGGCTGGAAGAGGTGAGTGCTGTAGCGGGAGCGTAACCGAGGCAGGCACCCGAGGCTGGGGGAATAGTAAGGAGCACATTCCGAGCATTCTGATTGGCCGAGCCGTGGCAACTGAATGTGTGAGGGTGCTACATGGGGTTAGCCCTCATCAGGGCTATTCATTTACACACACATGCACTTCTCCATCTGCGCGGAACGACGCTGCGCTTTGAAGTGCCAGGGTTTCCAGCTCTGCTGTCACCGCCTCTTCCAAGAGTGATAGTGACAGCACTCACTTACTTGTCAATGATGAGGATTATGAGGAGCAGCTGCGAGATGCCAGGTCTGGCGCAGGGCTGCCTCATTACCCTCATTTAACGTAGCATTTTGCTCTTAATCAAGCTAATTTGAAACTCTCAATTCCTAATGCGGATTCAATTTATTACTTTTCAGATTATGCAAATTCGGAGCCTCCCTCGTGAAAGGCACTTCTATGAGGAAACTCATCTGTTTTCCATTTTCTAACAGCAAGTGAAAGGCAGCTGCCTTGCTAACGCTCCTGCGGTGCTGTCAGAACCCATGCTCCAGTTGTGGGACCACAAGACCAACTAAGAGTGAGGACCCGTGGCCCCGGCATTAGAACCACATAACGACGACAAAACAGAACTCCTACTGGTAGGGACCCAATCTCCACTCAACAAACTGGACGCCAAGTGCAAATCCCTTACTATAGACGGGAAGTCCATCCCCGTCCTGAAGGAAGTGAAAACCCAAGGAGTCTATCTGGCCTCCTCACTCTTCTTAACCAGACAAGTCACTGCAATGGCCTCTGCTGCGTCATATACTGCTAAACCTATTAAGGCCTGCAGACCATTCCTAACGACAGTCCTAACGACAGACAGCTGCATCACACTAGCCACAGCCCTCATACTATCCAGACTAGACTACTGCAATGCCCTCTGTGTGGGCTCCTCCACAAGCAATATCAAAAAACGACAAGTCACCCAGAATGACGCATTGCAAGCAGCTCTAAACATCGCCAGGAAGAACACATTTGTGCAGCCAGACGGAATGTCCATTGGCTTGCTGTTCAAGAAAAACCCTGTCCATCACGCACAAATGTCTAACTTACACAACCCGAAGTACCTCTCCAACATTCTGCCAAATCCCAAACCAGCAGACCCGCTCGGGCATCTACCTCACACCTCCTCACTTTGCCGAAATTCAAAAGAGCTAAAGCAGGGGGTCGCAGCTTTCCAGTGGTAGCCGCCAAACAATGCAATGCCCTCCCCTTATCACAGAGACCCGCCCTATGCCTCTGGTCCTCTGAAAAAACCTCAAGACTTGGCTGTTCAAACAAGACCCATAGACCACAATGTGTATTATCGCTGTTCTTAATATCTATTGTTGCTTGTTCTCAAGTATCTATTCTCACCAGCGCCCAGATGCCAGAGGGTTAGGTGCGCTTTAAAAATGCTAAATACATACATAAATACATGCAGGGACCAGTGCCCCTTTTGTGGAAGTGAAAAACCTTAAAACTATCCAAAATCCAATAGTGAGAGACAGACTGCCTCAGCTGTGGAGCCACTCCCGAACTACAAAAACATCACACATTGAAGGATTAGTCAACCAAACCGTGGCCCACAAAAGCATCAACGATTGAGTGGCCTGTGGCCCCAGCTCTGGAACCACATAACCATCCAATATATCCATCAAATATTAATGTACCAGATTCTCAGATATTTTGGGTTTGAAGGGTGTTTATCTGTTCCCCAGGGCTCTGTCCTGCGACCGCTTCTTTTCTCCCTCTATGCCTGTCCTCTGGCCTCTATTATTTCTTCCTTCAGTTTGTCTCACCATCTCTGCGCTGATGACACCCAGCTCTTTCCATCTTTCTCTGATTCTCCCCCTCTATTCATGCTACCTTCACCTCTTCCCTCCTGGCGCTCCAACCTTGGATGTCAGACCACTTCCTCATTCTTAACTCCTCTGAGACTGAGATCCCTTTCTTTCCCGCCTCAACTATTCCTCCCCACGCCCCCTGCCACCATTTATTTTCCTCCCTCCTTGCTTCCCATCTCTCAGCCTGTGTACACCTTGATTCCTCTCGTTCTCTCTCTTCCCACATCTCATCTCTCTCTCGCTCTTGCAGGTTCCATCTGTTAACCCTCCATAATTCCCAGCCTGTTCTCACTTTCCTTGCTTCCAAACTCTTAATCTCGTCTCATATCTTTTCTCGTCTTTTCTATTGGTTTTAGACTTTCTATCTCCATCCTTAACCCTCTTAAATCTATTTAAACTCCTCCATTCATCTTCTCTTTTCACTTTCTCCTCGTGGCACTGTCTCTCCATCTCTTTCCTAACTTCATTGACTTCCTTGTCATTCTCATCTCAAGTTCAACTTCCTATGTCCTCTCGTCTAGTTCCTCTATAACCCCCCCTGACCCCCTTATCTCTCTTCCTTGCTTTCTCGGTTTTCCCCTGCACGGTCTCTCCATTCCCAGTCTCAATTCCTTCTTTCAGTTCTCTGCCCACCTTGTGCCCAATCACTCCCCTCCTCTTTCCCTCCGCTCATTTTCTTCCCATCCTCTCTTTCGTTCGGGCCTTAAGACCCATTTATTTTCTGGTTATGTAATCACTGAAATTGGATCGTTCTCTAAATCTTTTGTTAAGCACTTTGGTATAAAGCGCTCTATACATTTAAATAAAAAGCATAACATATAAGTAACTACTGTCAAGGTTATGATATCAAAACTTCCTCCATTTTTTTCCAGTGAAAAGGATTCAACAAAAAGACGGGAGCCCCACACTCACGTGTCCCTTTTACTGTCGGTGTAAAAGGAAAAGTTGATCAAAATATAACTGTCATTTAAAAAAATAGAGCCAATACAAAATGTTACCGAACAAGATCAATAGTGCTCTTGACGATGTTCAACTTTCACAAGTAACTTAAAAATATATATTATTTGCCTCTTTAAATAAATATGGAACAGCAGAAATGAAGAAAAAAAACATTATATTGTGATGTAAGTAACACACCCCATATTGCCTACAACATTTATCATATATCATACACCTTACGTCTGAAGGTCAGAGAGATTACACCGTTTCATCCAGAATGTTCTCAGTTTATTCACCTCACATACAATTCTAAAATATTGCAATAGTTAGCACAATTAAAAAAGAAAAAAAAAACTGTCTACGCTTTGGCCTTTCGGCCATAAACCAGCTAGAGTATTGTCACACTGAAATATTATTGATTAGGGCCTTCATCAGGACACCAAGTCTCAGGAGCACTAATTCCTAATCAGTTCCTGATGTTCTCACACTTTATCCCCAGTACACTGTAAAACATGCGTCCCGTTGTCAGTAGCTCAGTATGTCAGTTTCACTGAGAGCTCAGTGTGTTGATTTTCCACTGCAGTCATTACTTGAAGTGTTCAGTTTCATGAAGTCTGGTCCCCGAATACTACCATGAATAGTCGGGAGCCATCTACACTGGATCGCTGATTCCTCAACTTGCAGTATCTTTGTGACTTTTCATATGTAGGCATCCCTGATGGGCTCTCCACAGGAAAAGTACTGGCACGTCTCAAAGCAGTATAATAGCAGAGTATCTACACTTCCGAGATGTCTTCAATTGGGCCATGTTAGCACTTTTCAAAGGGCTCTAATGGGATAGTAGCAACCCTTCTGGGAATTCTCCAATGGGATCGTATCAACATTTCTCTGAGGGCTTTAATGAGACAGAGTCAGCACTTCTGATACGTCTTCAATGGGACTGCGTCATCACTCCTCAGAGTGTTTTAAAAGAAATGTGCTAGGACCTCCCAGAGGGCTTTAATGCAACAGTTTCAGCATTTCACATAGGATTTTAAGGGACGCTATCAAACTCCTCATAGGGCGAGGATCACAAAATGGCAGAGGGCTATAAAGGGATAATATCGGCACGTCCCTGATGGTTTTAATGGAGCCGGACCAACACTTCTGAGCAGATTTGAAAGGGACAGTACCAACACAAATACAGTTTCTCGTGTGTTCACTCAGACAGAAGGTCTGGGGTTGACTGATTTGAGAGACTGTTGATGTCCCAGGCTTTGCTTACAATGGCAGTGCACCGAGACGACATCTCCCAGAATGCAACTGTCTCTCAAATGAAAGCAAAGAGCTGGGACACATTACCCACAGAGCATGGAGATAGCTGTACTCTTACTCAGATTCAGCCTCTACCCAGATGTGCACACCGGGCAGAGTAGAACTGTATCAGAGCAGCCACCACACTGGGGGTGAGCTGAAACCCCAAGCAAATACCTTCCTGAGAAAACCTTAGGCAGGGGATATTTGGGGGCTACAGACCCCAGCATGCAGGCTGCCACACAGTTATTCAGAATACAAAGAAAACCACAACCTCCTGCTACCCAGATGCTGGCATGAAGAAAACACAAAGCGAGGACCTATCAGTGACATTTGTGTGCTATACAAATATCGGAGTTTTGCCATGTATTATTCACAATATAATCACTTTAAAAATGTTAAAATAGTGCAGGAAGGGGGCGGTGGGCAACTTCTCGCTTAGCTTCAGAGATGTGTTGGACTACATAGACCACAAATGCAAATAGTGACGTAGGTGCGGTTGAGTCCAAAATAATCCAACACTCAAAATCAAAGATAAGAAGCATCCGAGGCTCATATGCCACTACACATCTACCAAGTATGTCCAGGAATGTCCAAGAGAAGTACGTACTTAAAACCAACCTGTGAGGACACAAAGCGCTAACAAGAATGTCCAAGAGAAGGACGCACTTAAAGTCAACTGATGAGGACACAAAGTGCTAACAGGAATGCCCAAGAGAAGGACGCACTTAAAGTCAACTGATTAGGATACAAAGCGATAAAGAGAATGCCTAAAAGAAGGACGCACTTAAAGTCAACTGATGAGGACACAAAGCGCTAACAAGAATGTCCAAGAAAAGGACGCACTTAAAGTCAACTGATGAGGACACAAAGTGCTAACAGGAATGCCCAAGAGAAGGACACACTTAAAGTCAACTGATGAGGACACAAAGCGCTAACAAGAATGTCCAAGAGAAGGACGCACTTAAAGTCAACTGATGAGGACACAAAGTGCTAACAGGAATGCCCAAGAGAAGGACACACTTAAAGTCAACTGGTGAGGATACAAAGCGCTAACAGGAATGCCCAAGAGAAGGATGCACTTAAAGTCAACTGGTGAGGATACAAAGCACTAACAAGAATGTGCCAGAGATGGACGCACTTAAAGTCAACTGATTAGGATACAAAGCGCTAAAGGGAATGTCTAAAAGAAGGACACACTTAAAATCAACTGGTGAGGATAAGAAGCACTAACAAGAATGTCTAAAAGAAGGACACACTTAAAGTCAACTGGTGAGAATACAAAGTTCTAACAAGATTGTCCAAGAGAAGGACGCACTTAAAGTCAACTGGTAAGGATACAAAGCGCTAGCAAGCATGTCCAAGAGAAGAACACACTTAAAATCAACTGGTGAGGACACAAAGCGCTAACAAGAATGTCCAAGAGAAGAACGCACTTAAAATCAACTGGTGAGGATAAGAAGCACTAGCAAGCATGTCCAAGAGAAGAACACACTTAATATCAACTGGTGAAGCGCTAACAAGAATGTCCAAAAGAAGGATGCACTTAAAGTCAACTGGTGAGGACACAAAGCTCTAACAGGAATGTCCAAGAGAAAGATGCACTTAAAGTCAACTGGTGAGGATACGAAGCACTTACAAGAATGTCCAAGAGAAGTACACACTTAAAATCAACTGGTGAGGATAAGAATCGTTAGCAAGCATGTCTAAGAGAAGAACGCACTTAAAATCAACTGGTGAAGCGCTATCAAGAATGTCCAAGAGAAGGACGCACTTAAAGTCAATTGGTGAGGATACAAAGCGCTAACTAGAATGTGCGAGAGAAGGACGCACTAAAAGTCAACTAGTGAGGATACGAAGCACTTACAAGAATGTCCAAGAGAAGGACGCACTTAAAGTCAATTGGTGAGGATACAAAGTGCTAACTAGAATGTGCGAGAGAAGGAAGCACTAAACGTCAACTAGTGAGGATACGAAGCACTAACAAGAATGTCCAAGAGAAGGGCGCACTTAAAGTCAACTGTTGAGGACACAAAGCGTTAACAAGAATGTCCAATAGAAGGACACACTTAAAGTCAACTGATGAGGACACAAAGTGCTAACAAGAATGTCCAAGAGAAGGACGCACTTAAAGTCAACTGATGAGGACACAAAGCGCTAATAAGAATGTCCAAGAGAAGGACGCACTTAAAGTCAACTGGTGAGGATACAAAGCACTAACAAGAATGTGCCAGAGATGAACGCACTTAAAGTCAACTGATTAGGAAACAAAGCGCTAAAGGGAATGTCTAAAAGAAGGACGCACTTAAAGTCAACTGATGAGGACACAAAGCGCTAACAAGAATGTCCAAGAGAAGGACGCACTTAAAGTCAACTGATGAGGACACAAAGTGCTAACAGGAATGCCCAAGAGAAGGACACACTTAAAGTCAACTGATGAGGACACAAAGCGCTAACAGGAATGCCCAAGAGAAGGATGCACTTAAAGTCAACTGATGAGGACAGAAAGCGCTAATAAGAATGTCCAAGAGAAGGACGCACTTAAAGTCAACTGATGAGGACACAAAGTGCTAACAGGAATGCCCAAGAGAAGGACACACTTAAAGTCAACTGGTGAGGATACAAAGCACTAACAAGAATGTGCCAGAGATGGACGCACTTAAAGTCAACTGATTAGGAAACAAAGCGCTAAAGGGAATGTCTAAAAGAAGGACGCACTTAAAGTCAACTGATGAGGACACAAAGCGCTAACAAGAATGTCCAAGAGAAGGACGCACTTAAAGTCAACTGATGAGGACACAAAGTGGTAACAGGAATGCCCAAGAGAAGGACACACTTAAAGTCAACTGGTGAGGATACAAAGCACTAACAAGAATGTGCCAGAGATGGACGCACTTAAAGTCAACTGATTAGGATACAAAGCGCTAAAGGGAATGTCTAAAAGAAGGACACACTTAATATCAACTGGTGAAGCGCTAACAAGAATGTCCAAGAGAAGGACGCACTTAAAGTCAACTGGTGAGGACACAAAGCGCTAACAGGAATGTCCAAGAGAAGGACACACTTAAAATCAACTGCTGAGGACACAAAGCGCTAACAAGAATGTCCAAGAGAAGGACACACTTAAAGTCAACTGGTGAGGATACAAAGCGCTACCAAGAATGTCCAAGAGAAGGATGCACTGAAAATCAACTGGTGAGGATAAGAAGTGCTAGCAAGCATGTCCAAGAGAAGGACGCACTTAACATCAACTGGTGAGGATAAGAAGTGCTAGCAAGCATGTCCAAGAGAAGAACACACTTAAAATCCACTGGTGAAGCGCTAACAATAATGTCCAAGAGAAGGACGCACTTAAAGTCAACTGGTGAGGACACAAAGCGCTAACAAGAATGTCCAAGAGAAGGACGCACTTAAAGTCAACTGGTGAGGATACAAAGCGCTAACAAGAATGTCGAAGAGAAGAATGCACTTAAAGTCAACTGGTGAGGACACAAAGCGCTAATAAGAATGTCCAAGAGAAGGACGCACTTAAAGTCAACTGGTGAGGATACAAAGCACTAACAAGAATGTGCCAGAGATGGACGCACTTAAAGTCAACTGATTAGGATACAAAGCGCTAAAGGGAATGTCTAAAAGAAGGACACACTTAAAATCAACTGGTGAGGATAAGAAGCACTAACAAGAATGTCTAAAAGAAGGACACACTTTAAGTCGACTGGTGAGAATACAAAGTTCTAACAAGATTGTCCAAGAGAAGGACGCACTTAAAGTCAACTGGTAAGGACACAAAGCGCTAGCAAGCATGTCCAAGAGAAGAACACACTTAAAATCAACTGGTGAGGACACAAAGCGCTAACAAGAATGTCCAAGAGAAGAACGCACTTAAAATCAACTGGTGAGGATAAGAAGCACTAGCAAGCATGTCCAAGAGAAGAACGCACTTAACATCAACTGGTGAGGATAAGAAGTGCTAGCAAGCATGTCCAAGAGAAGAACACACTTAAAATCCACTGGTGAAGCGCTAACAATAATGTCCAAGAGAAGGACGCACTTAAAGTCAACTGGTGAGGACACAAAGCGCTAACAAGAATGTCCAAGAGAAGGACGCACTTAAAGTCAACTGGTGAGGATACAAAGCGCTAATAAGAATGTCGAAGAGAAGGATGCACTTAAAGTCAACTGGTGAGGACACAAAGCGCTAACAGGAATGTCCAAGAGAAGGACGCACTTAAAGTTAACTTGTGAGGATACAAAGCACTAACAAGAATGTGCCAGAGATGGACGCACTTAAAGTCAACTGATTAGACTACAAAACGCTAAAGGGAATGTCTAAAAGAAGGACACACTTAAAGTCAACTGGTGAGGATAAGAAGCACTAACAACAATGTCTAAAAGAAGGACACACTTAAAGTCAACTGGTGAGAATACAAAGTTCTAACAAGATTGTCCAAGAGAAGGACGCACTTAAAGTCAACTGGTAAGGACACAAAGTGCTAGCAAGCATGTCCAAGAGAAGAACACACTTAAAATCAACTGGTGAGGACACAAAGCGCTAACAAGAATGTCCAAGAGAAGAACGCACTTAAAATCAACTGGTGAGGATAAGAAGCACTAGCAAGCATGTCCAAGAGAAGAACACACTTAATATCAACTGGTGAAGCGCTAACAATAATGTCCAAGAGAAGGACGCACTTAAAGTCAACTGGTGAGGACACAAAGCGCTAACAAGAATGTCCAAGAGAAGGATGCACTTAAAGTCAACTGGTGAGGATACAAAGCGCTAACAAGAATGTCGAAGAGAAGGATGCACTTAAAGTCAACTGGTGAGGACACAAAGCGCTAACAGGAATGTCCAAGAGAAGGACGCACTTAAAGTTAACTTGTGAGGATACAAAGCACTAACAAGAATGTGCCAGAGATGGACGCACTTAAAGTCAACTGATTAGGATACAAAACGCTAAAGGGAATGTCTAAAAGAAGGACACACTTAAAGTCAACTGGTGAGGATAAGAAGCACTAACAACAATGTCTAAAAGAAGGACACACTTAAAGTCAACTGGTGAGGACACAAAGCGCTAACAAGAATGTCCAAGACAAGGACGCGCTTAAAGTCAACTGGTGAGGATACAAAGCGCTAACAGGAATGCCCAAGAGAAGGACGCACTTAAAGTCAACTGGTAAGGACACAAAGCGCTAGCAAGCATGTCCAAGAGAAGAACACACTTAAAATCAACTGGTGAGGACACAAAGCGCTAACAAGAATGTCCAAGAGAAGAACACACTTAAAATCAACTGGTGAGGATATGAAGCACTAGCAAGCATGTCCAAGAGAAGAACGCACTTAAAATCAACTGGTGAAGCGCTAACAAGAATGTCCAAGAGAAGGACGCACTTAAAGTCAACTGGTGAGGACACAGAGCGCTAACAGGAATGTCCAAGAAAAGAACACACTTAAAATCAACTTCTGAGGACACAAAGCGCTAACAAGAATGTCCAAGAGAAGGACACACTTAAAGTCAACTGGTGAGGATAAGAAGCACTAGCAAGCATGCCCAAGAGAAGAACACACTTAAAATCCACTGGTGAAGCGCTAACAAGAATGTCCAAGAGAAGGACACACTTAAAGTAAATTGGTGAGGACACAAAGCACTAACAGGAATGTCCAAGAGAAGTACATACTTAAAACCAACTGGTGAGGACACAAAGCGCTAACAAGAATGTCCAAGAGAAGGACGCACTTAAAGTCAACAGGTGAGGACACAAAGCGCTAACAAGAATATCCAAGAGAAGGACGCACTTAAAGTCAACTGGTGAGGATACAAAGCGCTAACAAGAAGGTCCAAGAGAAGGATGCACTTAAAGTCAACTGGTGAGGACACAAAGCGCTAACAGGAATGTCCAAGAGAAGGACGCACTTAAAGTTAACTTGTGAGGATACAAAGCACTAACAAGAATGTGCCAGAGATGGACGCACTTAAAGTCAACTGATTAGGATACAAAACGCTAAAGGGAATGTCTAAAAGAAGGACACACTTAAAGTCAACTGGTGAGGATAAGAAGCACTAACAACAATGTCTAAAAGAAGGACACACTTAAAGTCAACTGGTGAGGACACAAAGTGCTAACAAGAATCTCCAAGAGAAGGACGCGCTTAAAGTCAACTGGTGAGGATACAAAGCGCTAACAGGAATGCCCAAGAGAAGGACGCACATGAAGTCAACTGATGAGGATACAAAGCGCTAATAAGAATGTCCAAGAGAAGGACGCACTTAAAGTCAACTGGTGAGGATACAAAGCACTAACAAGAATGTGCCAGAGATGGACACACTTAAAGTCAACTGATTAGGATACAAAACACTAAAGAGAATGTCTAAAAGAAGGACACACTTAAAGTCAACTGGTGAGGATAAGAAGCACTAACAACAATGTCTAAAAGAAGGACACACTTAAAGTCAACTGGTGAGGATACAAAGTGCTAACAAGATTGTCCAAGAGAAGGACGCACTTAACGTCAACTGGTGAGGACACAAAGCGCTAGCAAGCATGTCCAAGAGAAGAACACACTTAAAATCAACTGGTGAGGACACAAAGCGCTAACAAGAATGTCCAAGAGAAGAACGCACTTAAAATCAACTGGTGAGGATAAGAAGCACTAGCAAGCATGTCCAAGAGAAGAACGCACTTAAAATCAACTGGTGAGGACACAGAGCGCTAACAGGAATGTCCAAGAAAAGAACACACTTAAAATCAACTGCTGAGGACACAAAGCGCTAACAAGAATGTCCAAGAGAAGGACACACTTAAAGTCAACTGGTGAGGATACAAAGCGCTACCAAGAATGTCCAAGAGAAGAACGCACTTAAAATCAACTGGTGAGGATAAGAAGCGCTAGCAAGCATGTCCAAGAGAAGGACGCACTTAACATCAATTGGTGAGGATAAGAAGCGCTAGCAAGCATGTCCAAGAGAAGAACACACTTAAAATCCACTGGTGAAGCGCTAACAAGAATGTCCAAGAGAAGGACACACTTAAAGTCAACTGATGAGGACACAAAGTGCTAACAAGATTGTCCAAGAGAAGGACGCACTTAACGTCAACTGGTAAGGACACAAAGTGCTAGCAAGCATGTCCAAGAGAAGAACACACTTAAAATCAACTGGTGAGGACACAAAGCGCTAACAAGAATGTCCAAGAGAAGAACGCATTTAAAATCAACTGGTGAGGATAAGAAGCACTAGCAAGCATGTCCAAGAGAAGAACGCACTTAAAATCAACTGGTGAGGACACAGAGCGCTAACAGGAATGTCCAAGAAAAGAACACACTTAAAATCAACTGCTGAGGACACAAAGCGCTAACAAGAATGTCCAAGAGAAGGACACACTTAAAGTCAACTGGTGAGGATACAAAGCGCTACCAAGAATGTCCAAGAGAAGAACGCACTTAAAATCAACTGGTGAGGATAAGAAGCGCTAGCAAGCATGTCCAAGAGAAGGACGCACTTAACATCAATTGGTGAGGATAAGAAGCGCTAGCAAGCATGTCCAAGAGAAGAACACACTTAAAATCCACTGGTGAAGCGCTAACAAGAATGTCCAAGAGAAGGACACACTTAAAGTCAACTGATGAGGACACAAAGTGCTAACAGGAATGCCCAAGAGAAGGACACACCTAAAGTCAACTGATGAGGACACAAAGCGCTAACAAGAATGTCCAAGAGAAGGACGCACTTAAAGTCAACTGATGAGGACACAAAGCGCTAACAGGAATGCCCAAGAGAAGGACGCAATTAAAGTCAACTGGTGAGGATACAAAGCACTAACAGGAATGCCCAAGAGAAGGACGCACTTAAAGTCAACTGGTGAGGATACAAGCACTAACAAGAATGTGCCAGAGATGGACGCACTTAAAGTCAACTGATTAGGATACAAAGCGCTAAAGGGAATGCCTAAAAGAAGGACACACTTAAAGTCAACTGGTGAGGATACAAAGCGCTAACAGGAATGTCCAAGAGAAGGACGCACTTAAAGTAAACTGGTGAGGATACAAAGCGTTAACAGGAATGTCCAAGAGAAGGACGCACTTTAAGTCAATTGGTGAGGACACAAAGCACTAACAGGAATGTCCAAGAGAAGGACGCACTTAAAGTGAATTGGTGAGGATACAAAGCGCTAACAGGAATGTCCAAGAGAAGGACACACTTAAAATCAATTGGTGAGGACACAAAGCGCTAACAGGAATGTCCAAGATAAGGACACACTTAAAGTCAACTGATGAGGATACAAAGCGCTAACAGGAATGTCCAAGAGAAGGACGCACTTAAAGTGAACTGGTGAGGATACAAAGCGCTAACAGGAATGTCCAAGAGAAGGACACACTTAAAGTCAACTGGTGAGGACACAAAGCGCTAACAGGAATGTCCAAGAGAAGGACGCACTTAAAGTCAACTGGTGAGGATACAAAGCGCTAACAGGAATGTCCAAGAGAAGGACGCGCTTAAAGTGAACTGATGAGGATACAAAGCGCTAACAGGAATGTCCAAGAGAAGGACGCACTTAAAGTCAACTGGTGAGGATACAAAGCGCTAACAGGAATGTCCAAGAGAAGGATGCACTTAAAGTCAACTGGTGAGGATACAAAGCGCTAACAGGAATGTCCAAGAGAAGGACGCACTTAAAGTGAACTGATGAGGATACAAAGCGCTAACAGGAATGTCCAAGAGAAGGACACACTTAAAGTCAACTGGTGAGGATAAGAAGCACTAACAAGAATGTCTAAAAGAAGGACACACTTAAAGTCAACTGGTGAGGATACAAAGCGCTAACAGGAATATCCAAGAGAAGGACGCACTTAAAGTCAACTGGTGAAGATAAGAAGCACTAACAAGAATGTCTAAAAGAAGGACACACTTAAAGTCAACTGGTGAGGATACAAAGCGCTAACAGGAATGTCCAAGAGAAGGACGCACTTAAAGTGAACTGGTGAGGATACAAAGCGCTAACAGGAATGTCCAAGAGAAGGACACACTTAAAGTCAATTGGTGAGGGCACAAAGCGCTAACAGGAATGTCCAAGAGAAGGACGCACTTAAAGTGAACTGGTGAGGATACAAAGCGCTAACAGGAATGTCCAAGAGAAGGACACACTTAAAGTCAATTGGTGAGGACACAAAGCGCAAACAGGAATGTCCAAGAGAAGGACGCACTTAAAGTCAACTGATGAGGATACAAAGCGCTAACAGGAATGTCCAAGAGAAGGACGCACTTAAAGTGAACTGGTGAGGATACAAAGCGCTAACAGGAATGTCCAAGAGAAAGACGCACTTAATGTCAACTGGTGAGGATACAAAGCGCTAACAGGAATGTCCAAGAGAAGGACGCACTTAAAGTGAACTGATGAGGATACAAAGCGCTAACAGGAATGGCCAAGAGAAGGACACACTTTAAGTCAACTGGTGAGGATACAAAGCGCTACCAAGAATGTCCAAGAGAAGGACGCACTTAAAGTCAACTGGTGAGGATAAGAAGCACTAACAAGAATGTGTAAAAGAAGGACACACTTAAAGTCGACTGGTGAGGATACAAAGCGCTAACAGGAATGTCCAACAGAAGGACGCACTTAAAGTGAACTGGTGAGGATACAAAGCGCTAACAGGAATGTCCAAGAGAAGGACACACTTAAAGTCAATTGTTGAGGGCACAAAGCGCTAACAGGAATGTCCAAGAGAAGGACGCACTTAAAGTGAACTGGTGAGGATACAAAGCGCTAACAGGAATGTCCAAGAGAAGGATGCACTTAAAGTGAACTGGTGAGGATACAAAGCGCTAACAGGAATGTCCAAGAGAAGGACGCACTTAAAGTGAACTGGTGAGGATACAAAGCGCTAACAGGAATGTCCAAGAGAAGGACGCACTTAAAGTGAACTGGTGAGGATACAAAGCGCTAACAGGAATGTCCAAGAGAAAGACGCACTTAAAGTGAACTGGTGAGGATACAAAGCGCTAACAGGAATGTCCAAGAGAAGGACGCACTTAAAGTGAACTGATGAGGATACAAAGCGCTAACAGGAATGTCCAAGAGAAGGACACACTTTAAGTCAACTGGTGAGGATACAAAGCGCTACCAAGAATGTCCAAGAGAAGGACGCACTTAAAGTCAACTGGTGAGGATAAGAAGCACTAACAAGAATGTGTAAAAGAAGGACACACTTAAAGTCGACTGGTGAGGATACAAAGCGCTAACAGGAATGTCCAACAGAAGGACGCACTTAAAGTGAACTGGTGAGGATACAAAGCGCTAACAGGAATGTCCAAGAGAAGGACACACTTAAAGTCAATTGTTGAGGGCACAAAGCGCTAACAGGAATGTCCAAGAGAAGGACGCACTTAAAGTGAACTGGTGAGGATACAAAGCGCTAACAGGAATGTCCAAGAGAAGGATGCACTTAAAGTGAACTGGTGAGGATACAAAGCGCTAACAGGAATGTCCAAGAGAAGGACGCACTTAAAGTGAACTGGTGAGGATACAAAGCGCTAACAGGAATGTCCAAGAGAAGGACGCACTTAAAGTGAACTGGTGAGGATACAAAGCGCTAACAGGAATGTCCAAGAGAAGGATGCACTTAAAGTGAACTGGTGAGGATACAAAGCGCTAACAGGAATGTCCAAGAGAAGGACGCACTTAAAGTGAACTGGTGAGGATACAAAGCGCTAACAGGAATGTCCAAGAGAAGGACGCACTTAAAGTCAATTGGTGAGGACACAAAGCGCTCACAAGAATGTCCAAGAGCAGAATGCGCAAAACGTGAACGGGGGAGGGTACGAGAGGCCAATCATCGTGTGTTTCTGAAAATCCACCAAGAATGATCAGGGGAAATCACGGGGGTCCCTTATATTTCAGCCACAGTAACAACATGCTTCATAAGACAATTAAATACACGTATGGTGACAGAGATCTCAGCAACCTCTGCCCGAATGCTATCCCTGGCAGCGAGGTTTGCCAATGCCATCCAATGGGTCTGGCAAATGCCCACAGACAGAAGAGCTTTCTCTCAGTCTGCAGGTGGCCCTCTGCCAGCCTGACTCAGGATGTTGAAGTATTGTGGACTGACCAGGGCTGTGGATGAGAACAGTTATGGATTAAAGGGACAAGTGAGGCGTTTTTAAAAGGAGGTATTGGGAAAAACAAGAGAGGAGTTGAAACCTCTACATGCCTATTAACAGGTGGTGCGGAAGGAGCGCAGTGATTGGGTAATCAAGATGCACCAATGACCACAGACATTTCATTTTAAAAGGAACCCCACTGCTAAATAACAGCACCCCAATTGTAAAAGCTCAAGCTTGGAACGTGAAGAGGAGTAAGAACACCCCAGATTTCCAGCACACACCTTAAAATAACAAAGCATTTAAAGGGACATCGGCCTGATTTTTCGGAGAAAATGTAAGTAGCCTTAATTATGAAAATGATGTGTCGATGAGCTGCCCTCCCTCCCTATTCATTGCCCCCTTTCCACTGCCGATCAACACCTATCCTTGAGCGCCCCTGTGACGAATCAACTTCCGGGGCACCAGTGGTCCAGGGATAAAGATCAGTTTCTAAACCATCAATCAGCCCCACACCTCTAGTACACCAGAAGGGATCCAAACAGATTGGAAACACAAGTGAATTATAAGACCTCCTTGTACAATTGTGGTAATGTGGACGGAACCTCACGCTTATCTCCACAAGGTCATGGATCGTTGGTTAGTTGCAACACAGCAAAAATGCAATTATTACCCAATGATAAAAGGGACTGTCAGTCAAGGTTGTATACAAATATCTACTTTATTATTATTACAACAGATAGTTCTAGCACACTACAAAATACAACCCATCCTGTCTAGGAACACAGAGGACAGACAGTTTCAAGAAGGAAAAGGGATGCACTCTGGATACTGACAGGGGGATAGTCGGTGTAGTAAATAATCACAACAGTTCAAGGAAACTTGGTTTCAGCACAAAGGGAGCAATGGGTCACAAAATGCCACTGGTGGCCTTCGGAGAAGAACCAGAAGGACAGAACCACAATGTACCTTGTTCTTGTAGAAGTACTTTGTGCTCGACAGGACTGGGTTGGGTTCAGGGCACTTTGTAGCTTCTACGACAGGGTTCAAGACGGGAGACAACTGTGGGTATCAGGTGGCAGGCAGTTCGGCGAGCGAGGCTGGACGGACGGCTGCAGTTTGGCCTGCATGGCGACTCAGGGTCAGTAAACAGTCAGTGGTTCAGTTGGTTGCAGCTCAAGAGCTTGACTGGCCTGAAATGTTCCTTTTAGGTGGATGCTGGTTGATGTTTGTCGATGCACTCCTCCAGGCCTCTTCACTGGACTTGTATCCACCTTTAAGGCGGATGGCCCAAAGCTGAGGAGAATGTTCCAGGAAATGGCCTTGCCCTTGCTTTGGTTCAGAGACTCTCTGGCACTTCCCACCTCGGAATATTGCTGGCAGAGCGTAGCAGGGCACGCTGTGTGCTGTCTGGGTAACAGTTCTGGAATTGCTTGCGGGTCCTCTGGATTCAGTATCTCCCTCTGTTCCCTGGGAGATGTTTACGGGAGGGATTGTTGAAATCCTGGCCGTTCTTCACTGACAGAAGCAGGTTGTACCTTCAGCCAGGGTCCAAATTAGTTTTTCTTGTTACTCCTTTCACAGTATTCAGATGATATGCCAAAAGAGGGGCGCAACCCTCTTTTAAAGCCAAATAGGCCCCAGTGATTGGTGTACGCTAAACCTACCTTAATGAACCAATCCTGGGTCCTCACCAACAATCTCCTGTGTGTGTGAGGTCATAACCAGAGTGCTTTGCATCAAGAAAGGTAAGGGGGTGAATGCATGTATTACTAAGTCCCACTGTGGATCAAAGAGTCTCTCTGGTAAATTGAACTCTGTGGTGAAGTTGTGGCAACAACAGACTTTCTGTCTACATCAAATCACATACTCCTTCCCTCTCCCTCTGGCGGGGTTGTCTACTGTAAACACATGTACCAGACATGACAGCCCACTGTTATTGATACTGAGAAGTGGGGACTGGCTTCAGGTTGACACAGATGCATATCAACGGTGTTGGGGTTTCCTTTCTTTTGTTAGCCCTGCGACCAGGCCTCTCATGGGCATGCTTGAATTGACTCTGTTTAGTATGTGATGATCCCACCAGCAGAACTGACAATGGACAGGGCAGATTCATGTAGTATTTGTTCTTTAATGAGGCTGGACATGTCAGAAGGAAGGTTTTACCCTCCCCGTTTTGAGATGCCTTGATGTACTCCTGGCTGTCACATTCTACCCTATTTGCTGCACTTGTAGGGTGTGACCACCCAGAGTAAACATGTCTATATGTATGTCATGCGGTCAGCATAAGACAATGTGTGCAGATTAGCCCCACACATTTTCCATGTGTTGACCTACCCTCATTCAATTTCATATACATTTGAAAAAAAGCCCAGGTTAGCGCACACCCATCGTGCGGATGGTTGAATTCCTCACAGAAAGAACTGTTAACTGACTGAATTGCTCACTGTTGTGGGATGACCTTTGACCTGTAATAACTGCACTCTCATCCACTGACATTATATAAAAAACTGGAACATAATTCCATTGATCGAGGCAGCACTCATGTAGGCTATTATAGCCCTCTAATGCCTTCTAAGCACTGCATTAGCATACATATGAGCAGTTATCGCATCAGTGTCACAATTTATTTATTGCTGTCACCATAAAATATGCAGGAACACCCAGACAATTAAAGAGAGAGGTGTACTCAGGCTTGCCTATCATCTAGGTTTATCCCGGATACTTTGGGTTTTTATGCTCGTCTCCAGGGAAGAGCGTGGAGTCTCTGGGATTTCCGGCAATCTGAGGAACTCCACCCATGCCTCGATGTGATTGGCTACAACCAGACAGCTAGTGGCCAATAACATGGGGGTGTAGACACAGACAAACTACTGAACACAAGTCCCACTCGGGTTAATGTCATTTAACATTGTTTTTTAAATGTGTGCAAGGTGGATAGGTAGAGTCTTAGAGGAAAGGAGTGGTGCATCAGGTGACATCATTCTCTGGGGTTTTATTTTACAAATGTAGGCAGGTCTGTGTGGGATTTATGGTCATGTTGACATGGAACAGACAGCTCATGACGCTGTGCAAACAAGCCTGATGCTGGGCCCCAGACACAGCACCCTATTCTACCTGCCCGTAGTCAGGGTGCCTGTGTACACAGCGTGCAAGTATGTGGTCATGTGTTGCAATACCGCTTTTGACAGCGATCCCCTTGTGGCCATGGCATGAACATTTTATTTGCTCTGCCCTTTACCCATTCCGCACTATACTTTTTGAGTTTAGGCATGTGTTTTGGCAGCGTTTTACACAGGTGCATCAGTGGAGTAACATCTCCCATTGTGACAAGTCTCAATTGACTGTCAGTACTTTCCGTAGTTTACAAAGATAAGTTTCAGAAAAACACCAAATATGAGTGCACTCCAACTTTTTCTTTTCAATACACAATACACAAATAGACAAAAAGACTAGTTGACTCTTTTTTACATATATTCCATGGTACTCCTTTTCACCTAACCCCTAAAATACTCTGATTGGAGTTTCATTCATTCCCTATCATAAACCTGTTAATGTGGTGCCTATTTATGCCACGATTGGGGTTTCAAATGACTCCTTCTAGACCAGCCTTGATGTAGGAAACTGGGCTCTTAAAACGCTCTTTGTTTTACTTTAAATGCTCTTAGTTATACGTTAAACAACACTCCCATTACTTTTCTACGTTACCACAATCCCATCCCCTTACTTTGCCATTCCTCTCAGTCTACTATTCATTCGTTCTTCAGCTCAAGGCCTTCGGTATTGTTTCCCGTCCTCCAAACAGCTACTTTTGCCTTCCATCTGCAAAGCGCCTGTGGAAACCAGGATGGATTTTCATCAAAGAAGGGCCCGTCCCACCTACATAGATTTTTCTTGCAAGAATTAAATATTGTCCACTCTCCACAGGAAACCTTGCGATCTTCCCGCTAGAATGCGGAGGGTGTACAATCGTCCGAAATACTGGAAACATACTAGTCGATGAGTCTAACCATCTTAGCTATGCTACCACATGAACCCGTAGGCCCTTTTAATGAGGTAACGCTTTACTGGATGGAAGGGGATGCAGAATTTACTCTCACACCAATAATCAGATCGACTCAGGAAGTTGACAACACGCAACTGTTTTAATATCATTTGTCAAAAACAGGGAGTACAACGGATATTAGTGGACATCCCACAGCATATCTCTGAACATCTTACATGAAAACATTCACTTTTATATCAAAAACTCATCATCATTGACGTCATACTACATGGCAAACTAAGAAAACGTATCTGTAACTGTGGTTGCTCTATGTTGAACATCTAGGTATACTTTCTATGGGGGATAGGATTATGATTGGGTATCAATAGTCAGGTGGACAGCTATGCCCTCCCCTGGTGCATGTCATCTTCATTGTCATCAAATATGCAACGTTTCAATGGCTCTGAAACTATATTGATCTTTGTTACGTGGCCCTCTTCAATTGGTTGGCACGCTTGTATCCTTCTGGAATAATCCACTCACTACCAACACGCAAGCTGGTACACCAGGTGCGTGTGGGTGGACTTGACCATGCCTCCCCACCCAATTAGCCCATCATCACTCATGCCTTCTGCCATTCGAATTGTCTTTGAACTCGGCCTTGCAAAGTATCAGTGTGCCTGAGAATAGAAGAGATTGTGAGCATGTTCTCATTTTCAGTCTCAATGTAGCTTGCCCAAAGTCTATTTGCATCTACCCCATGTGAGAGGAGACTGTGTTTTGAGCTCCTTCTTCACACTTAACACTATCAAATGAATAAAACTTGACACTCATAGTGTTTTTCCATTGCACCTCAACTGGAGCTTGCCTTGTGTCTCACGTTCATTGTATCTTCTCGAATAGATAACCAGTTTCTTGGCTGCCTCAACCTTGACACTGGGCCAAACATGCCTTCTCGATTCTTCCTCCATCTCAGCTACTTTTCTCTGCTGCGCCACACTTTCAGCCCTTCTGCTACTGAGGTCCTGGTTTGCTAAAAATGCAACATGGAACATCCAGATTCTGTATGTGTATATATATATATTGGCGGCACCGTCTGCAGTCTATTCACTACTTATAGCCGGCCTTCATGGTTACTTAGTCTACTTGCATTGCAGTATCTGTACAGTTATTAAGCGATTTAGATGTTCTTCAGTGTTCTTTGCACGTGCAATCTTCATACTGCAAATTAAATTTTACTCAACTCTTTATTTTGTCATCAGATTCTATAAGGTCAATTCACCTTCTCTCTTGGCATCTCTTCTTGGCGAGTCGTCTTTGCTTTATGTGACATCACCACTCTCCTCTTTCATTCATCTTTACACTTCTTCCGGGACTTCTGCTAAGAGACCGTCAGCTCTCTGAGGATACATGAAGAATAGCTTTCTCAATGGATACCTTGTCTCAAAGGCTTTTGTTTAATAGGCATCATGACTGGTGTTTTTCTTGTCAAAATTCCCGGTTCCCAACATATAGGCAAGACCGGGCCGGGATTTCCGGTACATGCATTTGGCTCCTCCTGTACACTCCTCTCCCATCATGGAATACCCAACGAGCCAGCTGAGGGAGCACTACTAGGCTGGCTTGAACTATCAAAGGGAAAGATGGTTTCCATTTCAATGTTCTGACCCCCAGCTGCGCGTATCTAATGGGCCATACAAAGCGGGGGGTATTTTGCTTCCCCAACCTTGCATGGCTCATTGGGAATGCTGGCTGGGGACCTGCATGTGTGTATATGTGAGGGGGCATTCATGCACCTCCCCATGCATGCACACAGAATGGGGTGCTGTGTCATCAGTGATCAGGCTCTTGCGCACGTGTTTAGGACCAAGGAAGCCCTCTTTGCTTCCTTTTCATGCTACGTCGGAGCTGGAGCACTGAGAGGAAACTTCAGGACCAGGTCAGAATATGTGTATGAATGCATGCCTGCTTTGATGTGTATGATGATGGGTGCATGTGTGAATGGGGGTGTGTATGCTACATGTGAATGTGTGTGTGCATTTATTTGTGCTGGGCTGTGGAGCTGAGATTGGCGGGAGGGGGTTTGTTACGCCCCCACACCCACACACCGACCAACCAAAATCAAATCAACGTGAGAAGGGGAGGGGGCCAGGTGCAGGCATGGTATTTTTTTTACTGAGCATCTATAAGAGATGCCTAGTCAAAATGACCCTGCCTGCCCCTTGGGCCCCCAACTACTTGAATGCACACATAATCACATTGTGTGCTTGCAATGTGCTGGGGGCTCCGGGATCAGGCATAGAATTTGTATTTTTTACTGGGCATCTATGATAAAGCAATCATGATAAATGTTAATACGTGGCAGTAGCTGGATTGGCATTTGAATGCAGCTAGTCTACTGTGACGAATCATAGGATTGTGTCACTTCTCCTCGGAGGGGCGAGCCTTTCCCTGGGAGACTAGGGGGGTGAAACTGCTATGCAATAACATCCCTATGGACAGCGGCAACTGGGACCTCAACGGAGAGACCCTATGTTTGGGGACAAGGTCTCCGGTTCTGGGAAGAACTCCACAAGCCACAAACACTTCTCCCCATTCTAACACGTATTATGAAAAACTACTCATCATTTGTTTTTGTCAACCAAGTGATGTATGACAACTTGAAAAATAATGAGATATGATATGATATGGTATTTGTAACGCGCCTATACACAAGTGTTTCAAGGCGCGACGAGGCAGGGAGGGGGGGACAAGGGGAGACAGACAACGATCCTACTAGGCCAGGTGTCATTCAGATCGCGCAAGTGCAGGGGTAGGGGAGGGGGAAAAAGTGCAAGGGGAAGGGGAGGGGGAAAAGTGCAGTACAAGGTAAGTGGCGTACGTAATAAATAAATAAATAGGGCCAGCTGGTGGCAAGTGTGAGGTAAGTGCAGAACAAGTGCTGGGGGAGGGGGGGGCTGTAGGGATACAGAGACAGTCCCGCAGTGCTAAGGGGTTCCAGGGCATCAGTGCAAGTGGAGAGTGGCAGGGCCCAGGACCGAGGCCGTTTAGAGTGGTCCAGTTGCAGGATCAGTGCAGTTTCAGTGAAAATTAATTAGCAGTTCAGCAGGGGAGAGGGAGAGGGAAAGCAGAAGCAAAGAGGAAGGTTTTGAGGTGCTTCCGGAACCGGAGATGGTTCTCCTCAAGTTTCAGGGAGGCAGGAAGGCTGTTCCAGAGGGAGGCCCCTGCCGCGGAGAGAGATCTACCCCCAGCTCGTTGCTTCGAGAAGCGGCTAACCCTGAGGGAGTTGGAGGCGGATGAGCGAAGGGCTCGGGAAGGAAGATATTTGGGAAGAGAGAGTTGAAGGTATTTAGGACCCAGGACCCAGAAGGCCTTGTGGACAATGCAGAGGGTTTTGAACTTTATCCTCGCAGCCACTGGGAGCCAGTGTAGAGATTTCAGTCCTGGAGAGATACGGTCCCCGGGCTTGAGGCCAAGGACAAGTCTCGCAGTTCTGTTCTGGATGAGTTGCAGAGGGCGGAGAGTGGAGGCAGGCAGATTAAGATACAGGCTGTTACAGTAGTCCAGCTTCGAGAGAACCAGGGTCGGGAGACAGTGAGCTTCTGGGGGAAGGAGAGGAAGGGAAGAATACCTCTGAGGAGGTGCAGCTGGTAGTGTGACCTCTTGGCGACGTCAGAAATATGAGGAGAGAAGGAGAGTGTGGAGTCGAAGATGACCCCAAGGTCAAGAAAAGGAGTGGAAACATATTGATCAGAAGTCTGGCAGCAAGGAAGCACGTCCACACTCCACTGGGGACGTCCCACGGTAGCGTAATTAAGAGAGAAGGAAGAGACAAACACAGAGAGGAGAACGCTGATGGGTTTCATATAATCTCGAAAAGACGTATTGGGAAAGCCTTGGGTGCACAGCACCAAGGAGGAGCGAGTGGCCAGACACAGTCTGGAATGCTGAAAACACAAGAGGAGAAGAGGAACCGAACTCTGACAAGGACATACACCATCCCTACGTTTGGCATGACTACGAACAAACCACGGTGGACTAAGCAGTCCATGAACTACGCCGACACTGTGTCCAAGGAGAAGATGAAACACGAAGTAGCGGAGGAAGCGGGGAGAGCCCGTGTGAGAAGCCACAAGGAAAGCTGATAACTGAGCCTGAGGTTCCATGAGGTGAATATGACCTGGTGACGTTATCCCTGAAGGAAACGGGTAACGAGGAAAGCGGGAGACCCGGGACGAGGTCCCTAAATAACAAGAGTTGGAACAGTCGTACTCTTCCCAGTACCAATAAGATATCAAGAGTATGTGAGAATAAACGAGAAGACTCATACTCACCTCACTGGAGACCAAACATCCAGAATAAGTGGAAACCAGTATCTAAGTGCCCGTAGTGATCGTATTAAATATCCGATAGTAAGAACCAGTGAAACCAATGGAAATCATTATTGGAGGATTCATCGCTCGTCTCATTGGAGACCCAAGATCAAAAATAGGCCAAGAGACTAAAAATCATTATTTAAAGAGATCTACACATCCCAAGAAAGACAGAGAGATGGAAATCAGTACATGGAATTCAAGTTGTAGTCTAAACCTTCGGAGTCAAAGAAAATAATGGACTTTGAAAACATCTAAACTTCTGAAGCAGAGTAGAAAGAAAAGTATAAAGAGTCAAGAGACTAAATAAGAATAAAATAGAAAGGAGCGGAGGAACTATCCTAGAAAAAGGGCAGGTGAAGCAGATTGCAATCCAATATGGAACATGATGAGAGTAATGACTAAGAATGACTGAAGGAATGAAAACTTAACTGAATGGTAAAGCACCATTGGTCACAGGTGAAGGGAGCCTTCCACTGGGGCGTGGCTGTGTCCTCCCAGCCAATGGGAAGGCTCGGAGTCGAGGCATTACCATACGGTAATCCAGCCACTCTGAGCCAGATCAGGGCTGGAGGCTGCCATCTCCCTAACCATAGAGCAAGGTAAGTTGCCCCCCACCCCGAGGACCCCACACCCATTTCCCAAATATTTCACTCCCTCTCCTTCCCGCTCCACTTACCTTACCTTTCTGGTCCTGCGCCGGGAACAACATTGAACCCGGCGTGTTAGTTCCCGATCTGCAACAGGCCACCATGGAAAGGGAGAGTGGACTCTACCCATTCTATGAGGCCGTTTTAAATAAAAATCCTTTTCCGTTGTGAAACACTGATAGCGTTTCACAACTTATGAAAATCTTCTATTAGCACCCCGGTCCAACAGGATTGGGTACTAATAGCAATAAGCCCCTCGCTGTGTGGCGGCATTACCACTTTAGGAATGCCACAGGTCCTGTGTTAAGGCCCTCTCTTAGCTCTGGCCTGTAACTGTGGGCTCCGGGGCATTACCTGAAGTGTTACTGCCCCTCAAGGGCATGGCTTATTGCTTAAGTGCTAGGTGAGGGTAGGAGAGTTCTTTGGATGGTGGACAGATCTTACTTTTGGACTTTCACCGACGACTGTCGAGTTCACTAGTTAGATGGCTTAGGCAGGGAACACGCATAGTATAGGGAAAGTTAGGAATGGTCCCTTTTTATTTTAATAAAACAAATGAACATGACAGATCCGAGTCTGTGTCCATCTTCTGAACCACCTCACCAGCCATCTCCTACTGTGGTATGACATTTTGTATTGGGCTTCCTTGATAAAGCATGAATGATACGTGTTATTACGTAGCTGTTCCCGATACGGGTTTGCATTTTTTTTTTTTTAAATACAACGTCTATGCAACCCAACTGGGTGTGGCACTGACTGGCGTGTTGGCCTTAGTTTCTTGAGCCGGGATGCTTGATGTTCATCTCACAGTCCTGCAGAAATGGACTCAGCCTTAAAATGTGTGTGTGGGGGGGGCGCGTGGGGCTGGAGGACCGTTTTAAAAAGTGGGTCACAAATAATTACCCAATGCCCCACCAAGTGAATGCACACCCAAGTTCAACTGTGCTCGCTGGCCTTGGTAACTCTCGGACACATACGTTGTACCTCTCTTCTCCCAAATGACCTGAGAAATATGGAGGAAGAGAAGTGAAGGCCAGGGGTCAGCGCTGATAAACTGCCCGTACTGGGAGCAAATACGACATCTTCTCAGGTACCAGCCTAGCAAGCAGACCCGTACCAGTACCTCTGCGTGGATGTATCAGGATGTGTGGCCTGCAGGTTACACATCCATAGCTGCGGTAGGTGCATTAACCCACTGCAATGTCAACTCTGCCCCTTCCCCTGAGAGCAGGAGGCCTGGCACGCCTTCCCCCGGCTCATTATAAGCACCCTTCTCCCTAATTCATTGGAGATTCAGTTTCACACAGAGATGCTAATCATGGGAGGGGTGGGGGTCCATCTGAAAGCAGAGCAGTTGAGTCTTTGGCGTGTTCATGGTGGGCGCATTACACGGGTGGAGTGGGCTCTGTCCTCTGACACGGTCTGTTTGTTGCTGCTGCCTGTTAAACACACCCTGCTCTCTCAGGTGGGAGGTTGGCAGGTTCTTGCTGTAGCGCCGCTTTCCTCTTGGCGCTTTGGCTGAGCATCATTTGCAAAGTGTTGCATTCTACATGCCACTTGCTCAGTCTGGGAGGGCGTCCGCCCCCCCCCCCCAGGTCGGTTGCTCACTCCGCCACTGCTGGCCGGGTTCATGACGTCATGAGGTCATTTCAGGCCTCATTAGGGTGACCTAGATTGCTGCTTCGATGGCTCGCCTTATGGCGCGCTGTGCTGATCCGCGGACAGTTCCATGCTGCTCTCTCTGTTGCACACACTGCTCTCTAATTGACTGGATCCCCTTTTAATCTCCACTTTAGATCCCAACAGCTCCGGATCAAGCCTGAGAAACCACGAGGTACGGGAAGGCGCTAAGGGCATGGGGTAAGGGGGTTGGCACAGTCCTCACCCGCGGGGCTGCCTGCCCCCAACGCTGACCCCTTCTCCATCACCCACCGCGTGGATTAATACCCTCACATGCCTATTGATGGATATTCGCGCTGCCTGTGGGAGTGCCAGAGGAAGCGATTCATAGCCTTCACAAATGATGTGAAACTTCGAGAGGCCAATGGAAGGCGGTGCACATGTGCACGGACCTCGATTTTCTCTGTGCCCCCCCCCCCAACCCGGGCGTTCTCAGCATGCTGCCTATCGAAACACAGAGAGGCGCCCAGCCTGGCAAGGAATTCTGCAACATGAAGCATTACAACCCATAACTATCCAGCCAGGAACTGGGCAGTACGTGGCAGCCTGGCACCAGCTACACCCTGTGGGTGGACAAGCCCTTCCAGGCCCAGCTGGAGCCGTGAGAGCCCCATACTGTGATCCATTCTCAATCGCTTCCCCTGGCCAGCTGCATATGCACTCGCTGGCCTGCGATCACACAGCGTGGCATGGCTGGAGCTGGGATTCGGTAGATGGCTTTTCTCGCTTGCACCCTCTGGACCTAAATACCTCAAGGTCTGTGCTAATAGAAGTAATGAATTCGTGTTTTACAGAGATAATGAACTCTTACAGCAGTTAATGATTCCAAACTCGTCTGTCACTGTTCACCGACAGGCGTGCCAGATCAGCTGTGGTGTGCTGTGCAATTAGACTGACAGGCGCCAAGAATAGATTCCAAGAGCTTTATTAGAACGTGTGTCACATGGTCATGGGTGGGAAAGGGAACTCTGGAGCAGTGGTGGACTGGCCTAGAGGGAAGTCTGGAGACTTCCAAGTAGGCCTCTGCACCCTGGGCAGTGGTGGACTGGCCTATAGGGAACTCTAGAGATCTCCCGGTAGGCCTCTGCACCCTGGCAGGACTAGACTGGCCTACATGGTCCTCTGGAGCTTTCCTGGTAGGCCTCTGAACCCTGGGCAGGGATGGACTGGCCTATTGGGAACGAATTCCCAGTAGGCCTCTGCACCCTAGGCCTCTTTTGTTTGGTAACCTATTTTATTTTAAAATATTGTCTTAGATAAAAGGTTTGCCTGAAAATGTGTAATGCAGGGCCACTTTCAACATTATTTCCAGGGCCTCTTTTGGGTCCCAGTCCACCCTGCTCCTGCTCAGGAACTGTAAAGTTTATCTCGTTGTGGCCACAGGTCAACCATGTTCTTGGTGTGTCTGGGATCTCTTTCCCCCAAGATTCACTTGTTCACGTTGACTTTCTTGGTGGCTCTAGGAACGTTTGCTTCAGGTTGCAGCAGGCCCCCAGATCCCTTGGGGGTCCACCTCTTCTTTCTCATTGCCAGCCTCCTGCGGTGGTTTTGAGTTAGGGTTTCCTCTTTCAGGATTGCTGGCAGCCTCTCTGGTAAGGTGGCATTCCTTGGTGACTTGACTCTTGGTCACTCGCCTTAGCGCGTGGCGTCCCAGGTACTTCACAGGTGGCGTGCTGAGGGTATGCTTTGTTGGGTGGGTTCCTCAGGGTAGAACAACCGAGTCTCAGTTGTGTTAAGTTTTTTTTTCTTCCAAAGTTGGACTTGGAAGTGTCTCACCCCCATGGCTCGCACCCGCTTATCGCTGTGATGGCTCTGGGTATGGTCCAGTCACCTTTGGAAAGTTGCAATTCACCACCGCACTCAAAATGTAAAACTAAAAGTCTTTGGGGAGTGGAAAGGACAGTGTTCCTGTGTATCTTGAGAGTGGAGGGGTCTGAGCTGTTATCAAGACTTGTACAATTGATCAGTCTGCTCGTAAATGCAAATCAAGGCGTCGCACTCCGAGAATGCATTGCTTAATCGAAAGACACGTCGGAATCTCACTGCCCCATCAGGTTTTGCCACAAGGACGTCGAATGGTGAGCAGTCACTAAAAGATCTTTGTACGAGTCCATCTTCAACAACTTGAATGACTGCCGTCCAGGGCTCACACAGTGTCCATGCCGGGCCTACAACCTGTCCATGGTGAGCCACTGGTAGGTCGCCTGGTGCTTCCCAGTAGCTCGCTCAGCTGTGCTTTCACTGCTGCCACTGTTGGCCATTTAGCAGGTCACTGGAGGCTGGCTGCTTCCCAGTAGCTCGCTGAGCTGTGCTGCCACTGGTGGCCGCTCAGCAGGTCACTGGAGGGTTGCTGCTTCGCAGTAGCCCGCTCAGCTGTGCTACCACTGCTGCCGCTCAGTAGGTCACTGGAGACTGGCTACTTCCCAGTAGCTCGCTGAGCTGTGCTGCCACTGGTGGCCGCTCAGCAGGTCACTGGAGGCTGGCTGCTTCCCAGTAGCTCACTGAGCTGTGCTGCCACTGGTGGCTGCTCAGCAGGTCACTAGAGGCTCGCTGCTTCGCAGTAGCCCGCTCAGCTGTGCTGCCACTGCTGGCCGCTCATACAGGTCAGGGGAGGCTGGCTGCTTCCCAGTAACTCGCTCAGCTGTGCTGCCACTGATTACCGCTCAGCAGGTCAGGGGAGGCTGGAAGCTTCACAGTAGCTCACCTAGCTGTGCTGCCACTGCCGCCACTGCTGCCCACTGCTGGCTGATCAGTAGGTCACTGGAGGCTGGCTGCTTCCCAGTAGCTCACTCAGCTGTGTTGCCACTGCTGCCACTGCTGGCCGCTCAGCCAGATCAGGGGAGGCTGGCTGCTTCCTAGTAGCTTGTTCAGCTTTGCTGCCACTGCTGCCAGTGCTGGCTTTTCACCAGGTCAGTGGAGCCTGGCTGCTTCCCAGAAGCTAGCTCAGCTGTGCTGCCATTGCAGCTACTGCTGGCGTGCAGCCAGGTCAAGGTAGGCTGGCTGCTTCCCAGTAGCTCGCTCAGCTGTGCTGCCACTGCTGTCACTGCTGCCATTGCTGGCCACTCAGCAGGTCAGGGGAGGCTGACTGCTTCCTAGTAGCTTGCTCAGCTGTGCTTCCACTGCTGCCACTGCTGGCCGCTCAGCAGTTCAGGGGAGGCTGGCTGCTTCCAAGAAGCTTGCTCAGCTGTGCCGCCACTGCTGCCACTGCTGTCACTGCTGCCCGCTCAGCAGGTCGGGGAGGCTGGATGCTTCCCAGTAGCTCGCTCAGCTGTGCTGCCACTGCTGCCACTGCTGGCCACTCAGCAGGTCACTGGAGGCTGGCTGTTTCCCAGTAGCTCGCTCAGCTGTGCTGCCACTGCTGCCCGCTCAGTAGGTCAGGGGAGGCTGGATGCTTCCCAGTAGCTTGCTCAGCTTTGCTGTCACTGCTGCCACTGCTGGCCGCTCAGCCAGGTCAGGGGGAGGCTGGCTGCTTCCGAGTAGCTCGCTTAGCTTTGCTGCCACTGCTGTCACTGCTGGACGTTCAACAGGTCAGGGGAGCTTGGCTGCTTCCCAGTAGCTTGCTCAGCTGTGCTGCCACTGCTGGCACTGCTGCCACTGCTTGCCGCTCAGCAGGTCAGGAGAGGTTGGCTGCTTCCCAGTAACTTGCTCAACTGCGCTGCCACTGCTGCCTGCTCAGCAGGTGACTGGAGGCTGGCTGCTTCCTAGTAGCTCGCTCAGCTGTGCAGCCACTGCTGCCACCGCTGGCTGCTCAGCAGGTCACTGGGGGCTGGCTGCTTCCCAGTAGCTAGCTCAGCTGTGCTGCCATTTCTGCCACTGTTGGCCGCTCAGACAGGTCAGGGGAGGCTGGCTGCTTCCCAGTAGCTCGCTCAGCTTTGCTGCCACTGCTGGCCGTTTAGGAGGTCAGGGGAGCCTGAATGCTTCCCAGAAGCTTGCTCAACTGTGCTGCCACTGCTGCCACTGCTGCCCGCTCAGCAGATAACTGGAGGCTGGCTGCTTCCCAGTAGCTCATTCAGCTGTGCTGCCACTGCTGCCACTGCTGCTTGCTCAGCAGGTCACTGGGGGCTGGCTGCTTCCCAGTAGCTCGCTCAGCTGTGCTGCCACTGCTGGCTGCTCAGCCAGGTCAGGGGAGGCTGGCTCCTTCCCAGTAGCTCACTCAGTTGTGCTGCCGCTGCTGGCACTGCTGCCACTGCTTGCCACTCAGCAGGTCAGGGGAGGCTGGCTGCTTCCCAGTAGTTCTGTCTTCTGTGTTTCGACTGCTGCCACTGCTGGCCGCTCATCTGGTCAGGGGAGGCTGGCTGTTTCCCGGTAGCTCGCTCAGCTGTGCTGCCACTGCTTCCACTGCTGCCCGCTCGGCAGTGCAGAGGAGGCTGGATGGCTTCCCAGTAGCTCGCTCAGCTGTGCTGCCACTGCTGCCATTGCTGCCACTGCTGGCCACTCAGCAGGTCACTGGAGGCTGGCTGTTTCCCAGTAGCTCGCTCAGCTGTGCTGCCTCTGCTGGCCGCTCAGCCAGGTTAGGGGAGGCTGCTTGCTTACCAGTAGCTTGCTCAGCTTTGCTGCCACTGATGCCACTGCTGGCCGTTCAGCAGGTCAGGAGAGCCTGGCTGCTTCCCAGAAGCTCACTTAGCTGTGCTTCCACTGCTGCCACTGCTGGCCATGCAGCCAGGCCAGGGTAGGCTGGCTGCTTCCCAGTAGCTCGCTCAGCTGTGCTGTCACTGCTGCCACTGTTGGCCGCTCAGCAGGTCACTGGAGGCTGGCTGCTTCCCAGTAGCTCGCTCAGCTGTGCTACCACTGCTGGCCGCTCAGCAGGTCACTGGAGACTGGCTGCTTCCCAGTAGCTGGCTCGGCTGTGCTGCGACTGCTGCCACTGCTGGCTGCTCAGCAGGTCACTGGGGGCTGGCTGCTTCCCAGTAGCTCGCTCAGCTGTGCTGCCACTTCTGCCACTGCTGGCCGCTCATACAGGTCAGGGGAGGCTGGCTGCTTCCCAGTAGCTCGCTCAGCTTTGCTGCCACTGCTGCTACTCCTGGCCGTTCAGCAGGTCAGGGGAGCCTGAATGCTTCCCAGAAGCTTGCTCAACTGTGCTGCGACTGCTGCCACTGCTGCCTGCTCAGCAGGTCTCTGGAGGCTGGCTGCTCCCCAAGTAGCTCGTTCAGCTGTGCTGCCACTGCTGCCACTGCTGGTTTCTCAGCATGTCACTGGGGGCTGGCTGCTTCCCAGTAGCTCGCTCAGCTGTGCTGCCATTGCTGCCACTGCTGGCTGCTCAGCCAGGCCAGGGGAGGCTGGCTGCTTCCCAGTAGCTCACTCAGTTGTGCTGCCACTGCTGGCACTGCTGCCACTGCTTGCCACTCAGCAGGTCACTGGGGGCTGGCTGCTTCCCATTAGCTCGCTCATCTGTGCTTCGACTGCTGCCACTGCTGGCCACTCATCTGGTCAGGGGAGGCTGGCTGTTTCCCAGTATCTCACTCAACTGTGCTGCCACTGCTTCTACCGCTTCCCCTGCTGCCTGCTCAGCAGATCAGGGGAGGCTGGATGCTTCCCAGTGGCTCGCTCAGCTGTGCTGCCACTGCTGTCACTGCTGCCACTGCTGGCCACTCAGCTGGTCACGGGAGGCTGCCTGTTTCCCAGTAGCTCGCTCAGCTGTGCTACCACTGCTGCAACTGCTGGCCGCTCAGCCAGGTCAGGGGAGGCTGGCTGCTTACCAGTAGCTTCCTCAGCTTTGCTGCCACTGCTGCCACTGCTGGCCATTCAGCAGGTCAGGGGAGCCTGGCTGCTTCCCAGAACCTCACTTAGCTGTGCTGCCACTGCTGGCCATGCAGCCAGGCCAGGGTAGGCTGGCTACTTCCCAGTAGCTCGCTCAGCTGTGCTGTCACTGCTGCCACTGTTGGCCGCTCAGCAGGTCACTGGAGGCTGGCTGCTTCCCAGTAGCTTGCTCAGCTGTGCTGCAACTGCTGGCCACTCTGCAGGTCACTGGAGACTGGCTGCTTCCCAGTAGCTCACTCAGCTATGCTGCCACTGCTGGCCACTCAGCCTGGCCAGGGGAGGCTGACTTCTTCCTTAGTAACTCACTCAGCTGTGCTGCCACTGCTTATCGCTCAGCAGGTCAGGGGAGGCTGCTGCTTCCCAGTAGCTCACTCAGCTGTGCTGCCACTGCTGGCCACTCAGCAGGTCAGAGGATGCTGGCTGCTTCCCAGTATCTCTCTCAGCTGTGCTGCCACTGCTGCCACTGCCGGCCTCTCTGCTAGGTCAGTGGAGGATGGCTGCTTCCCAGTAGCTCGCTCAGCTGTGCTGCCACTGCTGCCACTGCTGGCCAGGCACCAAGGTCAGGGTAGGCTGGCTGTTTCCCAGTAGCTCGCTCAGCTGTTCTGCCACTGCTGCCACTGCTGGCCACTCAGCCAGGTCAGGGGAGGATGGCTGCTTACCAGTAGATTGCTCAGCTTTGCTGCCACTGCTCGCCATTCAGCAGGTCACCGGAGCCTGGCAGCTTCCCAGAAGCTTGCTTAGCTGTGCTTCCACTGCTGCCACTGCTGGCCATGCAGCCAGGCCAGGGTAGGCTGGCTGCTTCCCAGTAGCTCGCTCAGCTGTGCTGTCACTGCTACAACTGTTGGCTGCTCAGCAGATCACTGGAGGCTGGTTGCTTCCCAGTAGCTCGCTCAGCTGCGCTGCCACTGCTGGCCACTGCTGGCTGCTCTGCAGGTCACTAGGGGGCTGGCTGCTTCCCCGTAGCTCGCTCAGCTGTGCTGCCACTTCTGCCACTGCTGGCCACTCAGACAGGTCAGGGGAGACTGGCTGCTTCCCAGTAGCTCGCTCAGCTTTGCTGCCACTGCTGCCACTGCTGGCGGTTCAGCAGGTCAGGGGAGCCTGAATGCTTCCCAGAAGCTTGCTCAACTGCGCTGCCACTGCTGCCACTGCTGCCCGCTCAGCAGGTCTCTGGAGGCTGGCTGCTTCCCAAGTAGCTCGTTCAGCTGTGCTGCCACTGCTGCCACTGCTGGTTGCTCAGCAGGTCACTGGGGGCTTGCTGATTCCCAGTAGCTCGCTCAGCTGTGCTGCCATTGCTGCCATTGCTGGCTTCTCAGCCACGTCAGGGGAGGCTGGCTGCTTCCCAGTAGCTCACTCAGTTGTGCTTCCACTGCTGGCACTGCTGCCACTGCTTGCCACTCAGCAGTTCAGGGGAGACTGGCTGCTTCCCAGTAGCTCGCTCAGCTTTGCTGCCACTGCTGCCACTGCTGGCGGTTCAGCAGGTCAGGGGAGCCTGAATGCTTCCCAGAAGCTTGCTCAACTGCGCTGCCACTGCTGCCACTGCTGCCGGCTCAGCAGGTCTCTGGAGGCTGGCTGCTTCCCAAGTAGCTCGTTCAGCTGTGCTGCCACTGCTGCCACTGCTGGTTGCTCAGCAGGTCACTGGGGGCTTGCTGCTTCCCAGTAGCTCGCTCAGCTGTGCTGCCATTGCTGCCATTGCTGGCTTCTCAGCCACGTCAGGGGAGGCTGGCTGCTTCCCAGTAGCTCACTCAGTTGTGCTGCCACTTCTGGCACTGCTGCCACTGCTTGCCACTCAGCAGTTCAGGGGAGGCTGGCTGCTTCCCAGTAGCTCGCTCAGCTGTGCTGCCACTGCTGACACTGCTTCCACTGCTGCCCGCTCAGCAGATCAGGGGAGGCTGGATGCTTTCCAGTAGCTCGCTCAGCTGTGCATTCACTGCTGTCACTGCTGCCACTGCTGGCCACTCAGCAGGTCACTGGAGGCTGGCTGTTTCCCAGTAGCTCGCTCAGCTATGCTGCCACTGCTGCCACTGCTGGCCGCTCAGCCAGGTCAGGGGAGGCTGGCTGCTTACCAGTAGCTTGCTCAGCTTTGCTGCCACTGCTGCCACTGCTGGCTGTTCAGCAGGTCAGGGGAGCCTGGCTGCTTCCCAGAAGCTCATTTAGCTGTGCTGCCACTGCTGGCCATGCAGCCAGGCCAGGGTAGGCTGGCTACTTCCCAGTAGCTCGCTCAGCTGTGTTGTCACTGCTGCCACTGTTGGCCGCTCAGCAGGTCACTGGAGGCTGGCTGTTTCCCAGTAGCTCGCTCAGCTGTGCTGCCACTGCTGCCACTGCTGACCGCTCAGCCCGGTCAGGGGAGGCTGACTTCTTCCTTAGTAACTCGCTCAGCTGTGCTGCCACTGCTTACCGCTCAGCAGGTCAGGGGAGGCTGCTGCTTCCTAGTAGCTCGCCAAACTGTGCTGCCACTGCTGGCCGCTCAGCAGGTCAGAGGATGCTGGCTGCTTCCCAGTATCTCTCTCAGCTCTGCTGCCACGGCTGCCCACTGAGCAGGTCAGGGGAGGCTGGAAGCTTCCCAGTAGCTCGCCCAGCTGTGCTGCCACTGCTGCCCGCTCAGCAGGTCACTGGAGGCTGGCTGCTTCCCAGTAGCTCACTCAGCTGTGCTGCCACTGCTGCCACTGCTGGCCGCTCCACTAGGTCAGTGGAGGCTGGCTGCTTCCCAGTAGCTCGCTCAGCTGTGCTGCCACTGCTGCCACTGCTGGCCATGCACCAAGGTCAGGGTAGGCTGGCTGTTTCCCAGTAGCTCGCTCAGCTGTGCTGCCACTGCTGCCACTGCTGGCCGCTCAGCAGGTCAGGGGAGGCTAGCTGCTTCCCCACCTCCCGCTTGCGGCATCGCTGCTGCCGCTTTGGAGGGCAGAAATTCAGTGTCTCTGAATAGAGAAATACAGGAGTTTGGGCTGATCGTTATTTTGTGCCCTGGTTTCTGGGATTGCTGCTGGAAGCGAAGCATTTCAGGGGCATACACTGAACAGCTCAGTCTGCAAATACTGCTAGGGTGAATCTTGCAGCGATCCCAGTTTGCAGAGCTAACATTGAGTACGCAGGCTAGGACATACAGGCACAGTTTCCATTATGTGCATACTGACTGCAGCCTACCATTACATGTAACAGAAAGTTGATTAATTTACCACCTTTCGTTTTTTCCTCCCCGCTTTCGTCTGTGAAGCAAATGGCAGGGGTGGGATTCAGCGGCGTGCCCTGGTCGAGCGGTGTGGGGGCTGTGACTTAGCAAAAGGCCTGCCATGGAGGTTATTTGAGGGCTGCCAGGTGTTGCAGCTGCTCCCTCTGGCTTCCTCCTTGGTGCAGACCCCTGGCTCTGTTCTTGCGCCCCCTGCATCAGAGAGCGGTCACAAAAGAAGAGCCATTGAGAGAAACGAAACTCGGCTCAGGGCCACGTCCACATTCTATACATGGTTGACAGGCTCAGCAGCACAGGAGGGCACCCACAGGACAGACCTCTGGGTGTTTCTGAACTGTTAAAATCCGGGCCTGGCATGAGAATGCCGTGCTGGCAGTGGAGAAAAAAAGTCCTCAGTGGTAAAACAGTATTACGCTATTTACTAGTTATATGTGCCCCAAGTGCAAAAGGAAGCGTCAGATCAATCAGCTACTTCATATGCCCAGGATCACACATTCCTCATGTTTTAAAGGCTCACTAATAGCTTTCACCTGTAGTTTAGTACTATTTAAATGCAGCATACATTTTTCTGAAGCAGTTCTAGAAATCATTTATAAAGATCTTCACAGCCACTTTACAAATAAAGTAAAAACAATTAAATAAAAAAAAAACTAGCTTTTATTTTAAACACATTCTGCACAGTCTGGGAAAGCAAACTCCCCAAATGAAGGTAAGGGGACTTAATGAGCATCTCCCTAATGACATGGGCGTGCAGGCTGCATTCTGCTGGTGAATTGTACTCATAACAAGCAGTGGCAAAGCCAATTGTTTGGGCCTTTGCATAGGCGCAAGCTCTGCATTTTCCAGGCACATCCATAATATTACTACCTGGCCATAAGAAGGCAACATCTGGGAAATGGTGATATTACCTGTAAATAAAATGGCAGTGCTTGGCAAGTGCCTACTTAATGCCTACACAAAGCCACAACTGTAAGGTATTCCAATATTTGTTGGAATAGGAATTAAGTGCAAGGAACAGATGCAAGGACAGACTTACTGCTCACACATCAAAGTGGCTGATGGTGCACTTGGTGTTCAGACAGTTTCATTACCTGAGGAATTGATGTGTAGCTGCCTTTCAGAATCCTGCTTAGAAAGCACAGAACGAGACTTCACGATCCCATGGGATGGGTTGTGGGCAGAGTGGGGAAGGCAGTCAGTGGGAATGCTCATATGGACGAGCATGGCCAGGGATAGCTTAATATTCAGACACCCAGAGAATGCGTCTTCCTCCCTGCATCTTATCTCTCTCCTGTTTGCACTACACACGACAATGGATTTGGCTAATAGGCAGCGCTCCCAGCAACACCTAAGAGTCAAAACTAAACATGGTCAAATCTGTGCCGGCCTGTACCCCACTGCGCCCACTCTACAGTGCCTTGCCACAATACCTCGAACACACTGCAAAGGCATTGCAGAACACAACACAGGCATGCAACCTGCACATCCATACAATGCGCAGAGGTGGCTGTAAGCTTGCAGTTCATTTACTTTGAAATTAAATGCAGTGTTTTCTTTAATTCTATAAGTGGTGCAGACATGTCCCCTCTTGCTCTGCGATTTACAAGGCGGTCCCTATGCGGTTTAAGAAGCCATGTAAAGCAAGAGTCATGGCAGGGGGACATAGGTGATGGTAGGGGCACCGCAGCATGCCGATATGATGACTATAGCATCTATGTGAGCCCATGAGTGCCATTAGATGTCGTTACATGTGTTACATATCAGGCAGTAGGTCCCATGCAGGGACACTGCCTGGCCTCTGAAGCGCTACCTGTGTCCTAATGTGCTGCTGTGGCTTTACCTGGCATAGGAGGGGGTTGCTTCAATAACGGACGTTGCACTTTACCTGCGATGGCTGCACCGCGACACGTGATACCCTACCTTGCCTTTCCAAAGGAGGCGATTACCAGCATAACATGGAAGCCGCGGGCCATGTAATAGGGCCCTTGGGCCATGATGGCATTGCCTGGGCATGTGAGGCTATGACTGGCCATTCCCCGCACTGCCCACACGCGGCGCACAACGCGGCAGCACCTGCTGTACTCTAGACATTGAGAAATACAGACATGGCCTGGCCAGGCTTCAGGAAGAGTTCATTGAACCATTCGCTGATGTTCAGAAGCTGGAGCCGGTGCCATGTGTGTGCCAAACCTCTTCCTGGAAGTCGATGTTGCTGAAATAAATGTTTTGGGAGTTTTCCATGTATACATTTGTTGATTTTGGTGTAAAAAAAATAAATAAAGATTAAAGAGACATAATAATTATTATAATTTGATATTTACATAACACTTTTATCTAAAGCGCTTTACATAGCACACATTTATATACATTAGTGTTACCCAATCAAAACTGGTACTCATTTTATTGGCCCGGAAAGATGAAAGGCTGAGTTGATCTGGCCGGGATTTGAACTTGCGACCTGCAGTTCAAATACAGATCGTATTAACAAGTGCTTAACCCTCTGAGCCATCTTATATTCAAATCTGCATCTCTATCACAATCCCAGGAGCTCTGACACAATGTCTGAACTAAAAGCAGCTCCTGCGAAGGGAAAGGCTGGCGAGCCCTGCTCTGGGGTCTTCATAGTGCTTCTTTTCCCAGCAGTCATCTGATCTGCGACATGCGCCATGGGAAAGACAGTCACCTTCAGTAGAAATGTAGCAGTGGGGTGGGGGTGGAGGGGCAAAGAAGGTGACCCACCTGTGACTGGGAAATGGGCATTCTGCCTGACATGCTTGGGAGAGGTGGGCGGGCGAAGCAGGGTCTACAGGAGAAACAGATCCAGGAAGGCAGCGTCTGAACCTCATGGCAAGCTCCCCGATCCGAGGGGGAAGGTGGGGGTTGACTTGGGCCTTGACCTAAGGGAATCCTTTCATGACTTCCATCGTCTTTGGCATGGAGCGTCGTCCTTGGTCTGTGGGAGTTATCTGCAGAGGGCTGAAACACAGTAGTAAGGCCTTCAAGATTTCCCGGCTGCCTTTGGCTCTCGGTGCAGGCTTGGCTGCAAACTGCGTCCTTATATTGTGAAACCTACTCCTAGATGGTTGGAGGGAGCTGAGTTATCCATGGCTATACATGGACGTAAAGATTCCTTCGGAGTGTGTTTGCGCTTTTGTCTTTTGACACACTCCACGGGTTTCACAATATCCTGTGATGCTGCTGCACATCCTGGCCTCACCTTTGGATGTCTTGGGACATCATGAGCTAGACACGGGGTTGCCTGCTCAGCCCTTTACCCTGAGCCTCTTTCTTCTGTGAACAAAACATGTTTTCATAGCTGATGCTTAGCTCAAGGATCTGCTCCGGGGGGCAAAAGGGAGTCATTCTATTGGCAGTTGGTAAAGGGCTTCATCAGGGCCCTGGTTGCTGGCATCTCAGCGGTAGTTCCATCCACGTGACTAAAATTGGACAAGGAGGTTTATAATTAACTTGGGTTCCCAATCTGTTTGGGTCCCTTCTGGTGCCCTAGAGGTGTGGGGCTGATTGATGGTTTAGAAACCGATATTCATCCCTGGACCACTGGCGCCCCGGAAGTTGATTTGTCACACCTACAATGGGTACCTTTCAAACCCGCATCACCAAACCCCCACACAGCCCCACTGGCTTCCTTGCAAGCCCACATCACCCAACCCCCACATAGCCACACTGGCTTCCTTGCAAGCCAACATCACCCAACCCCGACATAGCCACTCTGGCTTCCTTGCAAGCCCACATCACCCAACCCCCACATAGCCACACTGGCTTCCTTGCAAGCCCACATCACCCAACCCCCACATAGCCACTCTGGCTTCCTTGCAAGCCCACATCACCCAACCCCCACATAGCCACACTGGCTTCCTTGCAAGCCCACATCACCCAACCCCCACATAGACACTCTGGCTTCCTTGCAAGCACACATCACCCAACCCCCACATAGCCACACTGGCTTCCTTGCAAGCCCGCATCACCCACCCCCCACACAGCCACACTGGCTTCCTTGCAAGCCCACATCACCCAATCCCCCACATAGCCACACTGGCTTCCTTGCAAGCCCGCATCACCCAACCCCGACATAGCCACTCTGGCTTCCTTGCAAGCCCACATCACCCAACCCCCACATAGCCACACTGGCTTCCTAGCAAGCCCACATCACCCAACCCCCACATAGCCACACTGGCTTCCTAGCAAGCTCACATTACCCAACCCCGACATAGCCACTCTGGCTTCCTTGCAAGCCCACATCACCCAACCCCCACATAGCCACTCTGGCTTCCTTGCAAGCCCACACCACCCAACCCCCACATAGCCACACTGGCTTCCTTGCAAGCCCACATCACCCAGCCCCCACATAGCCACACTGGCTTCCTTGCAAGCCCACATCACCCAACCCCAACATAGCCACACTGGCTTCCTTGCAAGCCCACATCACCCAGCCCCCACATAGCCACCCTGGCTTCCTTGCAAGCCCACATCACCCAACCCGACATAGCCACACTGGCTTCCTTGCAAGCCCACATCACCCAACCCCGACATAGCCACACTGGCTTCCTTGCAAGCCCACATCACCAACCCCCACACAGCCACACTGGCTTCCTTGCAAGCCCACATCACCCAACCCCTACATAGCCACACTGGCTTCCTTGCAAGGCCACATCACCCAACCCCCACATAGCCACACTGGCTTCCTTGCAAGCCCACATCACCCAGCCCCCACATAGCCACACTGGCTTCCTTGCGAGCCCACATCACCCAACCCCACATAGCCACCCTGGCTTCCTTGCAAGGCCACATCACCCAACCCCCACATAGCCACACTGGCTTCCCTGAAAGCCCACATCACCCAAACCCCACATAGCCACACTGGCTTCCGTGCAAGCTCACATTACCCAACCCCCACATAGCCACACTGGCTTCCCTGAAAGCCCACACCACCCAAACCCCACATAGCCACACTGGCTTCCATGCAAGCTCACATTACCCCACCCATCAGAGAGATACACAACCTCCCTGGCAAGCCCACTTTGAACTACACTTGCTACCTTTGAAGCTGACATCCCCAAGCCCCAGACCGGCTACCTTCCAAGCCCACGTCCCGCGACTGCCAGAGAGCTGCCCTGGCTACCTTTCAATCTCACCACTTTGGAAGCTTCCCCGGCGCCAGAAACCCCATCACCACGAGATTAGAGAACACAGGATGCAAGAAATAAAGAAGCAGCCAACAGGCTGTTTCGGGCTGAGCACCAGAACTCTGGAATAGCCTGTGTGGTTTCTGAGATTGCCGGGTCTATCCTGTACTTCAGACAGCGCTCTTCTTGGAGCAGCTCATCGGCATTTGACCCCCTCTTCCTCCCTCCCTGCCCCTGCTCTCTGAGCCCTTCCCCCTTGTTCGTGCAGCTCCGCACTGCCAGCTTGGCATGCTCCCTATAACGCGCAGACCCGATGCGTGCCGCCACACGGTGTACTCTGAGTCCTTGGCTGGGGCAGCCCAAGTCCAGGGAAACCTTTGCAGGGATCTGCAGGTCAGAAAGTCCCTAGTTATTGTGGGGACACCTGCTGGGGCTGTCGCAACATCTCCAAATCTGCAGGCGATGTCTAAACATGTGAAAGTCTGTGCTCACAACAAATCTGTTTTTTTTTCTGCAGAAAATCATGCCTTACTGATCGTGACTGCCTCTTGGTTCCCATAAAACACATGTGCCCATGGGGGACCAGGTTTACATTAAGCACGGGAGTTCTCCAGTGCTTGTGGCACACTGAGATTTGCACGCACGTGAACACACACACACACACCAATGTAAAATGTACACTTCGATAGACCCACATTTTCCAAAATACAGAGATATCAGAATGCAGACGTCTGCACGCCCTGATGTCGCTGTGCGCAATGATGCATTCGCGTGCCCCATGGACGTGCTCACGCAGGAGGTCCCACGATCTAGTGATGGAAGGTGTACTTGCCGGCCATACCTTCCTTGGGTTGGGGTGCCCAGAGCTGGGGGTGTCCTCAGTTCTGGAAATGGTTCCACCCCTAGGAGTTGCCATAATAAACCGCTTCCCCCAAACCGGATGCCTGAGCCTGGACTGAGCCCAGGTCCTGCAGAAAGGACGCAATCGAGGCTGTCTAGCAGAACTCTGAACGATAAAAGAAACTGGGGCGTTGTTGATGTTCCTGCTACACCCACCTTCCCACTTTCTCCAGCAAAAGTGCCCCTGAAGGCTTCTGAGAAGGAGAGCAGCCGAGGGCCAGGCTGCCCACAGGAGCAAAGTAAAGAGGCCGGCTGGAAAACAAAAGACTTAAAGGTGCATGAGAGTGTGAGGCGATGATAAGAAGCCCAGAAGGCTTCAGGAGCAAGGCTTGTTGCCCGGAGATGGAAAGCAAATTAGAGCTCAGGGGTTGGGGGTTGCGTGGAGGGGGGGGCAAATGGCTCATATGGGAAGTAATACACAGTGCCATTGCACATGATTGGCAGCCAATGGTCACCGGGCCACCGCCAGCCTGTCTACTTTCAGGTTGTGGTGTGCACTGACAGGTCACCTCCCACCACCTGTTTTCAGACCGCACTTTCCTTCGTACATCACCTGCAGCAAAGGTTGCCCCCATTGCTTGCCCGAGGCAAGCTAGCTCTTAGACACCTTCATACAAGACATCTTCTCTCTGGTACTAATTAACAGGTGGATGGAGTCTTGAAGTCCCAGGCTCACCTCTGCTCAGTAAATGAATGAATGACATACTATTTGTATTTATATATAGCGCCTCATAAATGAAGAAAAAAAAGATGTGCTGCCGTAAGTGCACATCGCATTCTATTAATAGCTCACCCGGTGGATGGCAACTAGCGCGGCTTGGCACTTCATAACGTTGCTTATAACACATGCCTGGCACATGGCATGACACTGAGGGGGGCGCCCAGTGCTATCATTGATCACTTCTATGCCCCAGAGCGGTGCATCTGCTTTTCAGATCATTAGTGATTACCCTATGATATAATGCAGGGGTGTCCAACTCCAGGCCTCGAGGGACGGATCCATGTTGGGTTTTCAGGATACCCCTCAATATTCATGAGATACTTTTGCATACAATGGGCCTCATTACGACCCAGGCGGTAAGGGGTTTACGGCGCCGTAAACAGCGCCGACCCTTACCGCCTGAGTACGAGGTCCCTTAGCGCCATGGCGGACTTAACACCTGCTTTTAGCAGGTGTTAAAATCCATGGCGCTAAGGGACCATGGAGTTAATTACGCCACCGTAATTTACGGTGGCGTAATTAACGCCTTCCCCACTCCCATTATGCCCTATGGGGCAAAAATGGGAATGGGGAAGGGTAAATGGGGATTGGGGACTTACCGCCCCGCCAAGGTCGGAATGGGGCGGTAAGTCCGCCAACCACCATGGCGTAAACATAGTTTACGCCATGGTGGTAAAGTCACGGCCCAGGCGGTAACTTACCGCCTGGGTCGTGATGAGGCCCAATGATTCTAAATGTATGTACATTTTTTCTCATGAATATTAATGAGGGACATCATGAAAACCCAACAGGATACCAGCCCTCGAAGCTTCCAGTTGGGCAACCCTGATATCATGCAACCCCCAGCCCCCTCTGGGGCTACAATGAGACAGATACCTTGGGTACATCTGAACACCAGGACTGAATCTTGCGCCTAGTTCCAGCCTTCAGTGAGCATCTGTGGGGTCCCGGCCTTGCTTTGGTGGCTGTGTTTGTTTACCCCTAGCGGGTTGACAGGCATACCGCAGCGTTCTGCAATCCATAGCGTTGGTCCCCAACAGAGGTCCAGCCTGTAGTTTATCAGAGCCCTGACTAGCACAGGGCAAACACTTCTGCAGATCAGTTCCGTGACTTTCTGTAACCCTTTCTTTAGTGCAAACCTTTCCTCGCAATTACATTATCAATAATCACCTGTGCACGTTGGCATCTACAGGTGCTAGTGCTGGCAATGTAAGGGGCATCTTTAGCTGGGTCCCAGGGTAAGTCAAAACTGCTATGCAGGTTTAGGGGAATACTTCAATGTTCAACGTGTTTAATTACAACAAACTGCGACCCCCCACCCACCCTCCGAATGCTTACGTGCGTTGGAGTTTTGCTCTGTCTCTATGAATGGATTAGCACAATTGTGCAGCACTACAGTACAATTGCAACACAAATCCATTATTGTTTTGCACAATGAATGTCAACACTGCTGCGCACGGTGCAGGGAAAGGGGCCAGTCCAGTCCGCATTTGTTTTTTTGACCATGCCCTTCCATAGCGCCATGATGCCAATTTGGATTTGACGTGCGCTTTATAAAACTACCTACAAATGAAAAATACAAAGGGGTCATTTGGGACCCCTGGGGAACCCCGCTTCCACAGGTATTGCACCTGCACCGCTCCTCAGAAGCGTGTCCTTGCTAGCCTAATGGTAGGGTTGCACACGTATCGACAGGAAGGGGTTAAGCTCCCACAGGTCCATCAGTGCTAGCAACGATGCCCAGGTGGCAAGATCTGACCCAGAGTCAGAGTGGTGTTGCATGTGAGTGGCGTTCTTCCAGATGGCCTTGCGAAAGCCGCCCTTTCCCCCGGGGCCACCAATCTCTTCTTCAATGAATGTTAGCACTAGGGAGAACTTTCCCCTGGTGCAAAAATGCATCGAAAATATAGGTTATTTGCACTACAGCAATTTCTGGCCTGGTGCTAATTCCGTGCAAAATTGCACTTGTAACAGTGCAGGCCTTTTCTAATCTGGCCCGAACGTGTTTTGCAGTAGGGCAAACTCTGCCCTAATGCTAATACCGTGCAAAACTGTTTTTGCACCGGCCCACAGCTTCTATAATCTGGCCCCTGGTGTTAAGTGTAGTTCCATTGGTGGGGGAATGGGGGGGGGCATATTACACCAGCGACTTGGCCAATGTTATTTCCAGATGTCCACATAACTCTGTCCTTTTTAGGTCACTGCGAGGACCTCTGGTCCTATGAATCCTGCATATGTCTGTGCCCTCTTGGGCCATGAGCCATGAACAGGGTCATGTCTGATGGGAAGACTGCACACCTGTCCACTTTGCGAGCATTTCATGCAATGAAAGAAAGCCGCTTTGAAGGACCTGGTCACTACACATCTGGAGTGTGGCCAATCAGACACATACATCCTTTCCGAGTTTGTTTACACTCCTGGGATGGTAGGGGTCCCCCCTCTTGTCATCCTCTCTTGGATCTTTGAGCGCTGTATGTACATCTATACAGGTCGTTCCTGCCTCTGCACGGTCTGGGTCCACTGCAGTTGCCATGGGTGACTTGACAGATAACACATCCCAAACCTCATACATATATTTGCAAATTAAATACAGGACTCATTTTCAGCTAATGAAGGATAGCGTAGCCTGAAGTCACGAATGGATTCCTCATGTAGCACAGTCTGGGGGCCACCTATGGATTCCTCAATAATTAAGCAGCAACCATAACTCACGCCAACACCGTGCACTGCTAAGACTAACACCCAGAACATCAAAGCCGACATTGCAAAGGTATCCCCCCCAAACCCCCAAGAATGTGGACACTCTCCAGGACCATAGTAATATATGTATATAGTAAGTATAGGTACTGTAGGGGAGTATACCGTATTAGTAATATGGTGGAATGATATAATTGAAGTGTATATAACATTTATGTTCATGGTAGAATTGAGTTAGTGCTTATGGAATCTACATGTGTTTCTTTGCAAGGAACACAAATAGGATAATACTGGGTATGGTTACTTAGTTGCATATGGTAATTAAGCTGGAATCTCTGGTTATTTTTTCTGTGCAAAAAAGCATAATTTGTTAAAAAAAGTTTAAAACCTTCAATGGCATACAATTGTGCACATATATTTTCTTTTGTTGACGCTCATAAATAGTACATTCTACGTACTATGCTTTGTACAACATTAGTGTGTGGTACACTATTGTTGTATTGACATAAAATAATCACTGCTTGAATGGGACAAAAACATCCATAGTGGAATAAAAACACAACTGTAATAACGTACAGATATTAGCATTTACATAGTTCTCAAGAATGTACATGTTACAGAACAGTTGTGTATGTTAGCATGGATATATTATGTGATTGTAAGTGTGATAGGATGTTTGTTTGAAATGTGTTGTAATTAAGGATATTTTTAAAGTAGTTGTATACCCTTTGGCATAGTCTAACTATATTGGAGTTTACACAAGTTTACAAGAAGTTTTGCAAAAGGCTTATTTTAAGAGTATTATAATGAAAAGTATTTTTAAAGTAGTTAGATGCCTGGTGGTGTATTCTAGAAATATTGGATTTGAAAATTACTTTTGTAGTATTATGGATATAGGTAGATACTTGTTGGTGTATTCTAACTGTAGTGTGTTTTAAAAAAAATACTATTGTAGTATTATGTTTATAGTTAGGTATCGGTTGGCATATTCTAAATGTCTATTGTACTATACTTTAGTGAATCAATTTGGATTGCAGGAATATTAAGTAGGCATTTGTTAGATTTGCTGGTTACCTATGGTTTGGAGTAACGGATGTGCCGTTACATTCAAACCAACCACTTCTTTTTTTAACATATGCAGTATAGTGGCCTGAAGTGGTTGTGGCACAAGTGTGGTAGATTATGCCAACTGTTGGGAAGGTTTTCTTGCCAAGAGATACTTGGCCGTCTGTGCAGCCTGTAAACTTACATCTATGTTTGGTACCATCTGCATTGTACCTTAGAAGCATTAGTATCACATATTGGCCATGTGAGTTTATTTGTATGCTGGAACGATTGTTTGATTTCCAAAAAGGGCATAATATGCCATGATTTGCATTTTGTAGAAGCTGGTAAAATGGAATGGATTCACATTTTGGTATGGATACATAAACATATTGTTAATTAAGGATGTGCTCTTGTGAAGCATGGTTGCAGAGAGTGCATGTATTTTTCCTCGTGTATGAAATTTGGAAGATTTAATTTATAGGTATGTTTTACGTTTCTAGTACTTGTAGTAGGTACAATAGGAATTCGTGTTAATCTTCCTGTGTGTTCATTGTGCATATTACCATTCCTGTACAGTAGTCCAATTCTTGCCTAATATCTGAGACACAGTAAGTGCTGTCAGGATTATTTGTGGCATTTCTAAGAAGGATGAGCATTTGCAAACACAACTGGTCTGAGCTGTTAAGTAAAAGCTTCAAACAATTGGTCGCAATTGGAAGAGAAGATGAATTGCTAAATTATATCAATATTCTCAAATTGTGTTGCTGAATTTAAATGGATCAGAGAATTGTGCCACTGTAACTTTTGATGGGCCTGCAGTTGTTTTTAGAGAAGCAACTTTGGTCTCTTTGTCTTTTAATGGACGTGCAGTTATTTTTGCACTAGAGAGTTTGTGGTTGTACTATTTGATGGATCAGCAGTTGTTCTGTTTTCGTCATTGGTATTGCTGGGAGAGCTGCTATAGGTTCTGTTTGTATTAATTTTCTTTTTTAAAGTTATCTTTATTAGGTACAGGGTACAAAGCAAGTGTGGGGGGTGTACAGAACACATAGCCTGTTGTATTCTAGAATGCAAGGAGTGTCCGTGTTGACTTTGTTTGCATAAAAGTTGTGAGTGTACAGAGACATGAGAGTTCTATGTAGCTTCTACCATCTTTGAAGACTGTGCTGCCAATGATGATCAATATGCCATCTAGGGTTAGACCTTGTGATTTGTGAATAGAGACAGAATATGCAAGAGATAGAAAGAATTGTTTTCTCCGTAAGTACATTTCTTTGAAAAGAAGGACATGTGCTATTATGCAGCCTATTTAACTTCTGCAAGTTTGTCAAAGTGGATGTTGACAAACAGAATGCTGTTGTCATGTTGATATGTTTGGAAGCCAATAACTGGACCAATTGCTCCATTGACTAATCCCTGTTATATGTTAAGCTTACGTTTTAGCCTTACTCTGCAGTTTATACACAAACTTAATACTTGTTCTAATCCAACTGTGTTGGAGATACATTTTTCTAAGCTACTTAGTCGTGCTGTTGCTTGTTGACACAAAGGGATTATCATGCCATGCACTTCTACTTTGTCTGTGTAGTTGATATGCAGTATGTGTTGAATTTCTTTTTTCAACTTTATATTGTTGAATTAACTACAGCTTGCAATGATTAGCTCAAGGACATGCATTGTACTTGCTGTTGAGGTCATTGTTCCATGAGGGGCAGATGCGTTTTGCTCATATTGCTCATCGATTACTCTTATTTTTAGGATGGAGTTTTCATTGCTATTAAGCAGAACAAAAATGTTAGCACAGGTGAGGTTTGCAGACTGACGCATGTTTTGAATTAATTCTCTGTGGTGAAAATGTTTCCAGGGATTTAGATTTCCAATGCTTCTGAGTGTGTTACTGCATTGTTTGTGTCGTAATGTAATGAAAATAGGTTGACATTTTACTGGTGTTAACTGTACGACGTCTCTGAAAACAATAACGTGTTTTCCTCCAAACAGTTCTTCGTAGTCGGTTTTAAAGACTTCTTGCATTCTGAGATTAATTAAAGACAACATGAGGTTGGAAGGTTGATCTATCAGGAGCACGGTCATTTGTTTCAGAATTCTGTTTACTTCTGTAACAGATTCTGCTGATAATTTGTAGTATTCTAATTTGTTGTGGTGTTCTACTGGGAGGAGCAATAGTCAGTGTAACATTACACCTCCTATGTTTTAAGCAGCTAAAACTGTGGGGCTGTTACAACGACTGAAAGTTTGCTGTCTGTTAAGCCTTGTAGAAATGTGCTGATTATTTTATTTGTCAATGTTTTGCCAGAACCAGCTTCATCACTCATATACAGGAGCAGAGATTTATGATATGATATGATATAATATGATAAGATATTTTATTTATATAATGCCCATACACAAGTGTTTCAGGGCACAACGAGGGAAGAGAGGGGTACAAGGGAGGAGAAAACAGCAATCTTACTGGGCACAGCGACTTTGAAAATGTGCAAGCGCAGGGAAGAGGTAAGGGGTAAAGTGCAAGGGGGGGAGTGGAAAGTGCTGTCCACATGATCTCAACAACAACAAGTAGTGCAGCCAACTGGTGGCAGTGCAATAATAAGGTGCAGACAAATGCTGTCTAATAAGTGCAGGAAGGGGACTATAGGGTTGCAGATACAGACCGCAGTGCAGGTATGCGGCTGGGTAGGCAGGGGTCTGGTCCCAAATCAAAGGGTAGCCATGTGCCCAGTGCCGAAACAGTCTGAGAACAGAAGGGAGGAGGAAGACAGAAAGCAGAAGCAAAGAGGAATGTTTGAGGCTCTTCCAGAACCAAAGATGGTTCTCCTCAAGTTTCAAAGAGGCAGGTAGGCTGTCCCAGAGGGAGGCCCCCACCGAAGAAAGAGATCTACGCCCAACTCATTGCTTGGAGAAGCGACTGACTCTGAGGGAGTTGGAGGTGGAGGAGCGAAGAGCTTGAGTAGGAAGGCATTTCTGAAGGTAGAATTGAATTTATTGTGAACCCTTGCCCCAGAAGACCTTGTGGAGAATGCAGAGGGTCTTGAACTTAATCCTTGCAGCCACTGTGAGCCAATGAAGACATTTCACAGCTGGAAAGATACAATCCCAGGGCTTGAGGCCAAGGACAAGTCTCACAGTCCTGTTCTGGATGAGTTGCAGAGGGCGGAGAGTAGTAGCAGGCCGATTTAGAAAGAGACTGGTCCGGTAGTCCAGCCAGGAGAGAACCAGAGCTCTCAAGACTATGAGCTTCTGGGGGAAGGAAAGGAAGGGAAGAATACCTCTGAGGAGGTGCAGTTGGTAGTTTGACTCCTTAGAGACGTCAGAGATGTGTGGAGAAATGGAAAGTGTGGAGTCAAAGATGAGCCGGAAGTTCTTAGCCTCACAGGTGGGAGTTGGGAGAGGCCAAGGGAGGCCGGCCAGAGATTGACAGGAAAGGAAGGTGCATGAGTGCAGATGAGGAGGATCTCTGTCTTACTGGCATAAAGGCAGAGGTCATTGGCGGCACACCACTCCTGGATTTCAGGCAGACAATCAGAGGTGAGAGAGCGAGAAGAGGTGGCCGAAGGTAGCCTGAAAATGAGCTGAGTTTCATCGGCATAGCACTGAAAATTGGAGCAGAGAGCAGCGATGCAATGGGGGAGGAGTGACAGATATTGGTTGAAAAGCCAGGGAGAGAGGTTAGACCCCGGGGGAAAACCATAGGTGGAGAGTGAGATAGAGAAAAGGAAGGAATCAAGTTGTGCATTTATAATTTGTACTGGTGCACATGTTAGTTTCATGTTTAATACCATGTTCAATGTCTTCAGTGACTTCTAGATAAATGGTGAGTTGTTCATTATTTAGTTGCGATTTGAGCACTAACAAGTCTTCTTCAGATTGTTTATATTGACGCATGGTATATTCTACCTCATTCATGGCTATTTCTCCTTCATTTAGAATGAGTGGTTTTCAAGCGGTTTTTGGTTTCCTGTTAGGACAGGTGGACTGCCCTCAGGAGTGTATTTATCTAGTAGAGCTTCAATTTCTTCCTCTTTTTGCTGTTCATTGTCCAGCATGTGTTTGTATTGTTTGAAATTGGCATGTGTTATACTGCTTTCATTTGCTTTGAATGCATCTTGAAATGAGTCATGGCCACCTGATAATTCCTCTTCTTTTCTCCAAGCTTTAAAAAGCTGCAGTAGGGACATGTAATACTGTTATCTATGTTGCAGATATTTAAATGATAACTTTATATAATTAATTAGGCTGGGTTTGGTAAGGTTCACTAGGCTTCCTCCACAAGTTGAGACAAAATATTTGCCAGATGTCTCATTGTTTTGTAGGAGTAGTTTTGGGCTATTTTGTATGGGCACATGTTTTCCAAAACAGTATTTCTGTTTAGTTAGTATGTGCCAATTAAATTGCCCTGACCATTGGGATCATTTGTGGCTATCATTTCTATCTCTTGGTAGGATTTTAGTACTCTTTTTTGTGATAAAGCTGTTTTCAGATTTTCCATATCAGGGTGTACCTGTTAAATGGTCTGCAGCTTCGGAGCACTCACATTCTCTATGGGAGAGCATGTTTATACCAAAACTGTAACATTTTTGTACCAGTGTTTTGTCAGATGATATGTCATCCCAGAGGTCTTTTAGCTCTGTTTCCTCAGCGTTGGTGAGATGGGCTGTGACATGTCTTGCAAATGCAGTGGGAATATCTGCAATGTATTGTATGTCTCTATTTCATACCACAAGAGGGCAATGATTGTATAGTAATCATTGATGTACTTGGATGCTTCGTCATTTTTAATGTTTGTGTTTTTAGGGGATTTGCCTTTCACGCTGTGTCTAACAGAAGACATCAATATATTTACTTGTCCTTTTTTACAAACTGGTCTAGGGAGGCAAAGTGACATTTGGTATAGTATTTCCCTTTGTTTTTTTTTTTTTAATCTTCTAAATCTTTGCCACATTTATGTTTTTGGAAGCTTAACACTTCTGTATGTAGGTCACTATATGTGGTTTCTAATGGGATGTCACAGGTAATGTATTTTTCAATAAACCGTAAAACATTGGCATCACTGTCATGGCCAAATTTGGGAGCATCTTTTATCCACAAAAGCATGTGAATATGTGGTGCTCCTTTGGATTGATATTCTTTTCTCCAAAAGAAGTGTTGCACTTCTCCGAGCGGAGGGAAGCTTTATTGCAGATGAATTGCAGCATGGCAATGGAGTGTTGGTGAAAATACCTTGATACATTGACACGGTCAAGAGAAGAGAGTTCTCCTGGTGTTTTTATATCTATTCCGTCTTTTTTTGTTGGTTTGCTGTGCATAAGAAGTTGTGCAAGCCATCCCATGCATACCCAGTACACCTTAAAGTACCAAACCATGTGGGTGGGCCTTGGTTCCTTAGCATACAACGTACATCAGCATGACGTAGGAAGCAGTATTCTTTTGTACCATTCATTTTTGCCAAGAGATTTGTGGTACTTTACTGCAAAATGTAATCTTTGTCTTTTATCTTTTGAAGCAGTTGGGTAGCAGACATGTTTTTAAAAAAATAGAGCTTGTTTTTAATGTGTGTACAACTCCATAACAGAGGTGCTAGTTCACTTTCAAACTGGAGGTGGAAATTGTATTCTACATTTTGTCTGAATCTGGGGTCTTCAGAATACATTTGTAAAGAGCGATATTCTGATGCAGGAATTTGTGTGGATCGTTCATAATATCTTCCTCCTTCTCCTGTATTAAAGATCAGAGGATAAGAACATGCTTCTACACTTTTCTCCCATATCCTCATTGGAGATCCTTTGGCTTGATGTATTTGATATGGTTCTAATGCATCTTCTATGGTGCCTTTGTGGTGTAGTGGGTGAATTGTATACTGGTCTAAAATGTTGGCTGCAGTAATAGGATCTACACTTTCAAATTGCCCAGTTTGTGATGAATCTTGAATTATGTGGGTGATTATTCTTACATTTTCCATTATGGTTATATTTCTGAAGTATGTATTGTTTTCTTTGAGATATTATAGGGCTTGTCTATCTTTGCGTAAATTGACTAGTTGTTCTCAATTATTTTGTCCTTTGTTGGTAGACCATTAAGTCGTATAATCAAAGATTGATCTATTTGCCGTTGCACTCCTGGAGTTTTATTGTTTTGGTTTATTACATACCTTTGACAATTCTCTCAAAATACAACACATAAAACAATGAATCCAACATTTCCATATCTTTAAAATCCCATCTCTACCTAATTCATACAATGTTACCAATGTTCATCCAAGTATAAAACATAAAACAGTTCATCCAACATTACCTCATCTTTAAAATGCCATCTCTCAGGAATTCTTACAATGTTCACAGAGACAGTAAATAAAAATACTTGACAAAACATTTGGTTGATGCAACACTTCATCTAGGAATTTCACTATGGCAAATAGCAAGCCAAATATTTCCCCCACCAAAGCCATGTTGCACCATTCATCAGCCGAGGTTGAAATAACATTTTCAACCCAAGGGCCCAAAACCTAGTTGCTATTGCCGTTAAACCAGCACATAGCAGAATTATATGTTTCAATGATTCATTGAACAATTCCTTGATCAAAACCTACAAGTTAAATCCCTCTCTTTAATTTTCTTGCATTCCACCAGTGCCTCTTTAGTGGGATACAAATGTAATATTATCTTTAAAATTGAGTATGGTAATAAGAGTTTATGAATTTAGCCAGGTATTTGGGAACTGTATTAAGCAGTCCTCAGTCAATCTTGACCTTTTTCATCAGTGTACATTGGCCTCTTTGTTCCTGAGTGTCAATCCAGTCCTGGCGCTGCAATTTCCTTTTTACAGGAACAGGATTTGCTATCAAAAGTTCAAGTGGAAAATGGATTTTCTCAGCAGGGACAACGACTTCCACAGGACTGCTGAGTACAATGGGTAGAGGCCTAGTTCACATTTAATAAGTAACGTAACCCTTTTGGAAGACAGTATTCTCTTCCAAAACATTCCTTCAAGAATATCCCAGATCTGCCACAGGAGATTTAGACCGGCCTCCGCTCCATAAGAAAGAATTGAAAAATCTTTAGTTGGTATAAAGATTGCACTGGCAAAATGGTAAACCTGCCATATCTGAGGTGCAATGATAAACCCTGGTAAGTAACATTTTTAGTTTTAGCTCTCAATTCCGTAACCCAAGGGTTATCATTCATACTTTGGTTCAACCGAAACCCCCAGATAGATTATTGAATTCACAATTTCAAGAGGTTCCTGCCCAACATGCCATGGAAATCTTTGCTTTACATTTCCTGTGGATGCTCTAAGGATCATTACTTCAGATTTCTTCACATTCATCCTTAGATCATTTGTTGTCATATATCCATGTAGCCCACCCAACCTACGTTGCAGTCCTCTAGGGGTCTGATCAATAACGATTAAACCATCAGCATTGAGCATACGAGCTAGGGTTATGCCATTATGTTTAGAAAGAACAGCGTTTGTATGTTCCTGACCACTATCCGGCTCTGATCAATATAGATTTTACAATATTGGGGCCAGAGGGCAGCCCTGCTTCAACCCCTGTATGTATTAATATCTTCTGATAATTGTCCCTGTAAGTTCAATCTGACCTGCATAGTAGTTGAAGAACACTACTCCTTTATTGTTGCCAACAGATGTCAACGGTTTCATCCATAATCTTTCTCTGTTAACACTATTGAATGAGTGTTCCAAGCCTACAAATGCTAAGACATTTTTTTAATCCTTTTTGATAACCTGCAGTTTTAACAAATTCAGCAGGAAGACTATTCCTGACTCCTTTAATGAACTTTGTCTGGAATGGGTCCAACCGACCTGAAGCAGTTTCCCACAAGTTCAAATGCAAAAGAATAAGCGTGGCAAAGCATTTCCCCAAGATATCTAAAAGAGCGATAGGGCAATAGTTTTTAAAATGATAGCCCTTTTTGAAAATCAGTATCATCATAGCCTGCTTGCAGGAGCTCGGAACCTTTCTTTCTCTGATTACCTGCTGAAATAAAAGAAAAGTAAATTCAGGCCATAACATTGGAGGTTCCTTCAGTGTCCTTTTTCTGAAACCATACGGTCCTGCGGCACGTGAAGAACTCAGCTTTGAAATGACCATCTCAATATCCACCTTGCCCCAGTTAAAATGCCCCTTATCCTGATTTCCCAGTCATTTTTTTATGGATTCCCAAATGAATGGGTGGAAAGAGGTCTGTGAAAGGACTGATCCCCTGCTCTTCTGAAACTGCATTGACTAAAAGAGCAGCTATGGGGTACAATTAATATGGATTCAATCTCATAGGCTGCGCAGATTCCTTTTACAAACTGCTTTCAGCATTTGCCCTGCTTCATATTGCAGTCTTTGGAATTTGAACATTCTCAACCAATTTTGATATTGTTGCTTTCTTTTCCCAATCAGCGTTATGCTAAAATGTCTCAGTAATTGTGTCAAAATTCAAAGATCTCTGTGATATCGTTCTACCCTCCACTAAATCTTTTTTATAAGTCTGCTTATGGCGATGGTCCGGTTTATAATGACTACAAGTTGTTACATAAAACTCCATAAAAGCTAAAGCGTATTTCAGGCCGGAACCGTCTTTATATCACCTTCTTCAATTTCGATAGAATTTAAGGCATCTTATTTGGTTTGATGAATAACCTGTTTCTTCCTTGTGAGACTGTAATATCAGTCACCAATCATTTTTTTTACAGTCCCTACCCTCGCCCCTCCATATCATTTTCAGAAGACTGTGATCACTGTTCTTAATAAAAATCTACAGTCAGTGAATCAACATTTTCTTTAAGATCTAATTGCAAATATACTACTTTGCCACACATGCCTCTTAGTAACTCCGATGGAGGCAATTTGGCTGTTTTTGATTGAAGGACTGATATACCTTGAAATTAGTGTATTGTTTGCATTATGAAGTTATTAGTGCACAAGCTGGTATTTGGTTATTGCAAAGGTTTGTATTGCAGTATGTGCAAACTAGTGAGGGGATAGTAATTTTATATTTGTTTTCTGTTATTAGATATAAAGCTAATTGGAACCATTGGGATTCCTCATTGTCCTCTATTTTGTAGGCAATATCTACAATGTTCTGCTCTTTTTACAAAAAAGTTCTGTGAGAACAGACACCTACTTCATCTGGTATTTCAGCAGATGTGTTTTGAGACCTATCTATTTCTTTTTTGTATGGGCTTGTGAGGTTTTCAGTAAGTTTTACTAAAGTTACTTCAGGCGCCAAAGTACTTACTTTGGATGTGCTTTATTTCTCAAAGAAGTTCTTTGGCTGAACCATGTAGGAAAATGTTATTTAAATGTTGCAGTTCTAGAGCAGGAGTTTTTACATAGTGCAGTCCATGCACAAGAAGCCGTATAGCGGAATGGTGTGTTGCTAACATATTTATGTATTGGAAGGTACTTTGCATACAGTTCCTGAAATGCAGGCTAATGAATGTCCTCACAGACCAGTGTGGCTGCGCACTGAGCAGGAGTCCATGGTTTGTAAAGTTTGTATTCTACTTTTTCTTTTCACATAGTGATTGAGGAATTGTTGTAAAGATTTGAAGGATTGTTATGATATGAAATGATTGGTTATTTATAACACACTTAAGACCCAGAGGTTTTTAAGCGCAGACCCGGGGATCGAACCTGTGTTGCTCCGTGTCGTCTTGCTTCCAAGGCGAGCACGTTGCCACTGAGCTATCCTCCCGAGACTGTTGGCCTACATTTCATATTGAACTGCATGTCCATGTTTACACTGGAGTGTTTGTTTGGGCAAAAGTAACATTTGTTTGAAAGTTTGTTTGGAACATTTTTTTTAAAGCATGTATTTTACTATAACAGTCTCTCCTACCATTTCATACCCTCAACCATGACTGTCTATGGCAATTGTTTTTTGTTTGTTCATGTTTATAAGCCTCTTATTTGAAACATGGTTCTTTGCTGCTTGTGTTGTCAGTCTAGAAATACGCATACCTCTACTTTGAGACAGCAAACGCATTTTGGTGGCCGTGGGCCAACCGTCTCATGCACGATATGACAAAATATAGGTTTTCGAGTTTGCCAATGAACGGCCATTTTGATGTAACAAGAATCGACATTTTGTTTTCTAACCATTGCTCATTGCTTTCTGTTCCTATTGCTTTGCAGTATATTTTCCGCTTACACTGCTCGACTGTGAAACATTGTTGTCTGTATGTAAAAAGGACAAGGCCGCAAAACACAAAGGTAGGCAGCGCCTGGAAGAATGCCCGGCTCCCTCCCGAATGTAGCCTTGAAGCAGAGCTGCAGGGCATCTAATCTTTGCACAGCTGCCAGCCAGTCTCGTTATATGGTAGAATATGTTAGAATAATACCGGTAAAGGCTTGAATTATGCTTTTCTTACGGCCCCCCTTTGCTGAGCCCGCTAGAGCATGTCGGCTCCCAGGATGCGAATAGCACCTGATAGATAGCAAGGTCCGAATGCAACCCCCCCCGTATGTAGTTCGCTTCCGAGAACAGAAGCGCTGTGTCTATTCAACAACTGAAAGATGCCTTTGCACTCACAAATTGCAAATTGTTACTAGAATAGATGTTTGAAGGTGTCATAGTGGTCGGAGATGTCCATCATCACACCAAGTTCAAAGAAACCCAATAAAGGGGAGTGTTAAACATGTCATAGATGATTGTTTGATATGCATTTTGTATATATGTAACTGATGTACGTAATTCACTCTCTTGCGTCCCTCGCGGTCTAGAGATACACGTCGCGGGCCGTGAGACCGAGTTGGCCAACTGAGACTTTTGCTTTTCAATAAACCCTAGCTTTGGGAATACAACCTTGTGTCTGGCGTATCTATCGTGTGTGGTGACTCGCCTTGTTTCCATAGACGTCAGGGTCCCCTAGGGGCCCCTTTCAGTGTGAATTCATTCACCTTCACAGAAGTTTTAATGGTATCTATTTTGACATTGCAAATGTTTAGAAGTACTGTTTGTAATGTATTTATTAATTTAGTTAGTGGTTTTATTCTGTTTAAAATTAATATAAACCACTTTCTCTTTAGTAGAAATGTGCTGTCAATCAGAGCTTCCAGGATTAATTTTCTGCTACAGTATTTAAGGGTTGATTGTGACTTTGTAGCTGTTTTTATAAGAATGGTAGGAACTCTACGGCAGAACGTTTTTTGTAAAATACATCTTTTGGATTGTTTTACTGTGGTCAGGTTAACATTGGTAGATATAGTGTTAGGTGCATTAGTAGGACTGCTTTTCTTTGTACATCTTTTTTTTCCTTTTAGTTTTTGCAAGAGAGACCTTAGTTTGTTTAGTGGTGGCTGGATTAGTTTTGTTGAGTGAGGCTACTAGCTCTTTTGGTTTAATGTTTTCTATAAATAGTTTTAGAGGATGACAATATGGTTTATTTTTATTTGTATCTGCTCTATTGTTTCTTTTTTTCTACAGAGTTGCTTTTTAGTAGACATTGTGTTGTGTCTGTAGGGGAACAATTCAAGTTTGGGTTTGAAAGTTGTGGAATGTATATGCATGAATTGTGCATGGGTGTGATTGTCGAGATGAATAGCATATTTTGTGATTGTGAAGTGGGATGATAGTGAAGTGGGATCATAGGTGTGTTTAGGAAGGTTGTTAGAGTAAGAGGCTGTACAGGTGTGATGGTCTTGGGTTAGTGACAAAGGGAGTGATGGTGTGATTGAATAAGTAGGGAAATTATTATATATATATTTAGAAAAAAACAGTGGTTGTTATAATGGTGTGATTTAGTGCATAGGTATGAGGGTTGTGTGGGTGTCATGGACAAGGGGTGAAGAAGTGTGTGTGTGCTAATGTGTGTTAGCGATTTGGAATGCAATGAGTTTGAAAGTTGATGGGTTGCAATTGGGAGCTCATGTGCATAGGGGTATGGAATAGTAAGGCTGTGAATTTGTGGTACAGACGTTGATGAGATGTGGATGTGTTGTTAGGCAGTAAGGAACTGATGGTGTATTGAATAAAGAGCAGTGTTTAGATGGGTATTGATTTAGTGTGAATGTTGCAATATAATGACTAAGTGAAATACAATGTTGTTGAGTAGAAAATAAAAAACTCTACGCTAATATATAGTGAAAGTAGATTGTTACAATTAAAAAGATATTCATGCTATGCTAATGTACTTACTTTGTAGGATGTGAAGAGTGTTGTTTCTTCTGTATCTGTCTTTGCCAGTCTTCTTTTTTCCTTTAATTGTAAAAGGAAGTTAGTGGGTATATGTGGTAATGGTGAAGTACGAGAGATTGTTATTTATGAAGGCAGGAGGAGTTGTTAACAAAGTGATGTTATGGGTGGAGTAGTAAGATATGTTAACTATGTTGTTAGAATATTTGGACTATTACTGGTGCTGTTTGGGGTATTATGAGGAACAGGACAAACAGGTGTGTAAAAAAGAGGCATATCTAGGTTATTTCGGTGCTGGTGGTTTTCATGAGAAGTGCTGTGTGTTTGTAGTGCAATGTATTTGCAATGTGTTGATGTGTTTTAAAAGAATAGTGAAATGGTGGCCTAGTGTTAATGCAATGGTAGATTGTAGCTGGAGCAGTGTTTGGTGTCTTGTAGTAAAGGCTGCAAAAGAACAGTACTTTATGTGAAAGGTGAAGTGTTATATATAGATACTTAGGCAGAATACAGATATGTGTGAGCAGGTGGATAATGGTGGACCTATAAGGGATGTAATGCAAAAGGTTTTTAAAAAGTATGCTCGGTATATGGAATGAAAAATTGAAAATGTGCATTTAAAACATTTCTTTTTAGGATCATTTTGTTGAAAGTTGGAACATGCATATATGCATTTACAGCAGAGCGGTGTCTTACGTTTTTGTAAAAGAAAGGAAAAGCAGATGCAAAAGATTTGCAGAAAATGTGTACGTGGACTTGGTGTCACAAAGTCCAATCTGTTGGCATTACATGTAAGTAACTGGCACTTAATGTGAGCAGGTGCTGAATCCTGCAATACACGGGGTTTGATAGAGTGGCTAAAAAAGATAATGTACTACAGGGAAAGTGGCAGGAACCCTGTATATATACATTTGTAAAAGAGTTTAACAAAATACTTTAACACATTCCAGAATACCTGTACTATGTCTTGTTAGATGCAGATGTTGTTGAATCTGCAAATAGTAATTGCAAGAGTTGCACAGTTGTTTTTGATGCAGGTGGCTTTGAGTAACAGGAGACATGTATTCTGAGAGTTCAAGAGTGCATCTGAAGTATTGAAAAGAGATGACAGGATCACATGTAGAATTTTTGAATGTGGTTGGTAGATGGATGTATGACTGAAAGCAGCCAATAAAGGAGTGTTAAAAAAATACAAATAAAATGGCAGAAGGGCAGTCCTGTGTTATGGCACCCACACACAATGCGGTAGGACGCATACATCACACATGTCATCCGGGTTCTTTAAGGATGCCTGGCATGGAAAGGGGACTGTGGAGCCCCGCAGACAATCTTATATGTCTGCGGACCTCGGGAGAATATCCAATCAGGTTTCATGGTTGTGGTGTACAGGAAGACAGGGCAGGAAGCGTTTTCTTTGTTGTGTGCAGTGAAGATGGCAGTGGCAATGGCTATGAAGAAGCAGATTGTGGGGATGGTGGAGGATTCTTGGATCCATTCATTGAAGTTTTATACTGAATCTTGTGACATCTCTGCTGCTATTGGATTGGAAAAAGTGGACGTTTTGTGGTATTTTGTTGTAGGTTAAACTGGGTGACCTTATTACCATTCTGTGAGAGTATGGCTCACTTTAACCGTCCAGATATTATTATTGTGCATTGTGGCGGCAACAGTTTGGGCTACATGAATGCAGTTTCTTTGCAGTTTGCCATGAAGGATATTTTAAAGAGCCTAATGGAACTGTTTCCAACTGCGAAGATGATCTTTTCCAAAATTATTCAATGGAAGAAGCTATGCGGAATGTGAAAAAAGGTGTATGTGCTTTTACATAAGGTTTGGGAATGACATCTTTTAACAATGAAGATATCAAGTTGGATGATGTAAACACTTTTCAAAGGGATAGAGTGCATTTGACTGATGTTGTCAATCAGATATTTATTTTGAATGTTCAAAATGCATTAAAAAAATGTTGCGTGAACAAATTGAAAAGGAAGATGTGCGGTGTATGGTAAAGCATGTGCTAGTAGGTGTAGGATATAAACACGAGAAAAAAATAAATAAAAATACATTGAATGCATTTCTCTAGACGTTATGAATAACATGTGAGTACAGTTTACTAGTACATAAAAGCAAAAAGGAGGGAAAAGGGTGCTTTTAAACAAACCCAGAAACGAACAAAAAGGGTTCTTTTAAGAGCCAGCATTGCTGAATACATGATTTACATTGAGTTTAAACCTCCCAACCCCCTTTAATTGGCCAGCGGACATCGCACGTGCCATAATAATAATAATAATATTATTATTGATCTGGGTCCTTTAAGGATGCAAGGATGGAAAGGGGACTTCAGACACCGTGGACAGTCTCAGACATGCGTGGACATTTGGGGATTAGCCAATGAGGTTTTGCGGTTCTGGTGTACAGGAAGACTGGGTAGCAAGATGTATCTTTGTTGTGTGCAGTGAAGATGGCTATGGCTATGGCTTTGAGGAAGCAGAGTGTCTGGATGGAGGATGATTCTTGGATCCATTGGTTGAAGGTGTACTGTGAGCAGTGTGGATTACCGGAGAATCTTTCATTTGACAAATTTGAAGCTGCCTGGTATGGAGTTCGAGCAATGAAGTGGGCGGACTTGCTCTCGTTTTGCGAGAGTATGGTTACTTTCAAGAATCCAGATATCATTGTAGTTCACATTGAAGGCAACATTTGTCTATTTCACTGGGATGTTCTTACAGTTTGCCATGAAGGATTCATTTTCAAAGTTAATGGAACTGTTTCCACATTTGAAGGATACATTTTCAAAGTTAATGGAACTGTTTCCACATTTGAAGATTTTTTTTTTCTCGGATAGCTCAAAGACAAATGTGGAAACGTTCTAATTCATTTTGTTCACAAACAAGATACCAAGGCGCAATGTAAACAAAGCTGTATGTGCTTTTTTTGCAGGAATTACATCTTTTCACAATGAAAATATTTGAAATTTTGAATATTTTTTGAGGAGATGGAGAGCATTTGATGTCTGCAATCAGTTTTTTCTTTTGAATATTCAAAATGCATTGAAACAGTTTTTGTGAACATGTGAAATAAGTAGTGAAGTATTTTTGAAAAGCAGTGAAAGTTAGAAAAAATAACTACGCTCAGTAGAACATTTGTTAATTCAGTATATAAATCCGAAAAAATAAAGAAAAATAAAGGTTCTTTCAAGGGCCACCATATTTGAACACAAAACAAGTTTATTGATATTAATTGCTCCACCCCATGCCTGGAATTGTCCAGTTGTCTGCCGGCTATTCAGGGTGCAAAGGTCCAGTAATTTTCTTGTTTTACTTCTATTTTTTAACTCTGAACAGTGGCTCCAAATGGAACCTTTTTTAGTCTTTCTTGATTTTATATTTTTTGGGGATTTTGTTTTTTTGGTAGGAGAGGTGAGGACGTAAGGTGGGAGAGGGAAGGGGCACCAACCACAGATACAGAGGGGGAGGTGGACAGGGGAAGACAATCAGTGTGCCTTAAATCTAAGATGGAGGCAGACTTTCTCATGTTTCTTGACCAAAGTCTCAAAGGTACTCCAAAACCGCTCCCCCTGCTGATAGTGTGTCACAGTAAATACAGACCTATGTGACCATCGAAAGGTACTGATCGACCACCTCCTGTATGGCCTGTGAGACAGCCGGTGGGATCCTCTGCCCCACAGGAGTAGCCTGTGTGGTGACAGGAGCGATTGATGAAGATGGGGTACAGGAAGATAATCTACTTCTCCTTGAAAAAGGAACAGCCTTTCTCAGAGCACCCGGGTTGTTGGAGTGAGTGTGGCAGTGCATGGAGATGGTCCTGAAGGAGTACAGCCCAGGTTGTCTGTGACTGAGTACGACCCCAAACATTTCACCTGGGCAGCTCCATACTTTATTATACCCCCAACATTGGTAAAAAAAAAAAACACCACACCCATAACTCTCTCAGGGTGCTAAAGGTAGGAAATTCTTCTACCTCATCTTACTGTTCCTCGTCATCGTCCTCCACATCACGGCATGTGTTCCCCTGTCCAGGCCCTCCAGCTGGTGGTTGTGGTGGTGAAATGATATGAAAAGGCCGCCATTTTGTTTTTGTTCGATGAGAGAGATAACTGCCTATATGATATGATATATTTATAACGCCCCTGTACACAAGTGTTTGTAGGTGCCATATATCAAGGGAGGCGAGACACAGAGGGCAGCAAATACAAACAATCCTACTAGGCCTTTTGATATTGTGATTGTGCAAGTGTGACAATGAGAAGTGCAGTGGGAAGTGAGAGGGGAAAGTGCAGGGCAGCATGATTCTGACTAAGTTCATCCAATGCAGCGCGGCTCTGGGTAAGTGCAAGGAGACAGGGGCTGTAGGGGTACAGTTGCAGCTTCTAAGTGCATGGTAGGCCAGGATGCAGTGTAGGGAAGACTGGTCATGTGAGACTCTGAGGGTACCAAGCAATCAGTCAGCGTCACAGACTGGTAAGTTAACAAGGAAGCGAGAGAAAGAAGGCAGAGCAGAAAACAAAGTTCTTGAGCCTCTTCCGGAACTTCAAGTGGACTAGCTCAAGTTTGAAAGGGGCAGGGAGGCCGTTCCAGAGGAAGGGACTTGGAGATGAGAGAGATCTATCCCCCACTCTCTGCTTGTAGAAGTGTCTGACCCTCAGGGAGTTAGAGGTAGCTGAGAGGAGGGCTCTCGAAGGAAGGTAGTTAGGCAGAGAGAGTTGGATATAGTGAGGGTCACAGCCCCAGAAATCCCTGTGGATGATGCAGAGGGTCTTGAACTTGACCCTTGCCGCCACCGGGAGCCAGTGGAGAGATTTCAGGGTAGAAGATGCGGTCCCTGGGCTTGAGGCCAAGGATAGGTCTTGCAGTGCTGTTCTGGATTAGTTGCCGGGGGGCGAACAATTGAATTAGGAAGATTTAGAAAGAGATATGCACCCACGATTATCCAAAAAACGAAAAAGAAAGGGACATAAATCCAATTGGGGCATGGGGCGGGACGATGCAATGGCATCAGGCTAGAGGTGTTGGGGGAGAAGATACCATGTGAAATGGAGGAATTGGAGAGGAGCTAGGGACCAAGTTAAGAGCATCAGATGAAACAATTAGGGTTCAGGGGCATGAGTTAAGGGGAGTGGGGGGATCATGCCAGGAGGAGAGGGACACCTGATGAGTGACTGGGAGGGCAGGAAAAAAAATCTAATTTTTTTCTGATAACCATGGATATCGGACGCTTAAAGATAACTGCGGCTACCTGCAATACATTGATATTATGATCGTGGTTTCGGGGAACATTTTTTAAAAAAAGGGCATAAAGAAAAAAACATATTTTAATAGCTACAGTGAGGTGGGGGTGAAAAGTGGACATGGCAAAAGGTTGTGGCTGTTGGCCATGGCCAAAGTCCATGGTTAGTGGGCTGGTGGTGTAAAATATGCAGTGGGCACCCCGTAGGCAGTGCTAACTGGCTAGCCCCGAAGGCCCTCCTAATGGGCCCATACAAGAGGGGGAACAATTGGAGGCCTTGGCTAGTGGTCCATTAATGCTTTAAAATAAAAGGGGGCGCTAGAGGGCCAACCAAGATGGCGGCTCCGCTGTGAGCTCCCGTGGGACTCCTAATTAATCCTGAACAATCGCTGCAATCCTGACACGTAGTCAGTGTTCCTACTTCGAAAAGAATGCAGCAAAGACTGTAGCATCTGCTACCCCCAAAATCACTGAGGGAATCACGCCGGGCGATGCAAAACGCGAAGTGAGCTGTGTCGCGGGAGGCCGTGACTGCGAGGCCTGGAGAAGCTCTCCCAGGATAGACCCCGACCCGCTAGGGGAGACCGAGGGGCGGGCACGCACTCACTGCGGCAAGGGAGCTAGTCGGCGTTGCTGGAATGCGACCACTGCAGGGCCGTGGAGGATAGGGTGCCGGCTCTGGCCATGAGGGCTGGCCGCATCGCAGACTGCGGCGAGGAGGTGAGGAGTGCGGCGGCAGGGTGGGGGACAGCGTAGCCCACAAGGAGCAGGCGGAAGGAATGCGCTCACCCGACGCAGCGGACCCGCCGGTGAGGGGAGGAGGAGTGTGGCCTCCCCGCGCTGTCGTCTGTCTCCTTAATACAGAGGTCCAACAAATCAGCAGACGATCCCCCCGACATAGGGGTGCAAGGCGCTGCAGAGCAGGGGCCCTCCTCCCTGGTGCCTTAGAGCGAGGCCGGGTGAAACATCTCTCCAGGAGGAAGGAGGCAGCTGGGCACTAGCCTGAAGATCAGTGCCGGCTGAAGCGGCAAGCAAAGCGCAAGCGGTACAACGACCCATCCCCATCGCGCCTGGGCACCCCGGATGCATATACTCCATGTCCGTGAGGATGCACACACTGCCCTCCTTGCCCTTGCTAAGCACAGCCTTGATCTCGGAGTGGCAGACGCATGCAATGAAAAGAAACAGTGCAGTGCCATCACCAGGTAAACAACCAAGAGTTACTGCCAAATAAACCTCAAGATTGCAAAAACTATTAACATCAAAGACTATCACACTCTCCAGTGGCTTTCATAACACTGGCACAGCTCAGCCAGCTCCTGCCCTGTACATCGCTGGCATACATGTTGAGAAGCCCTTGCAACTTCCCGCTTGGAATTCACTGGCACAGTCCCCACGAAACATCAGAGGCTGCGCTCTAGCTGGTGCCAAGACTTGTTCCCATTGCTACAAGGAAGCCAACCTCTAAACACATCAGAATCCATAACAAACCGGGGTCTGCAACTACAGAATAGCCACAGAGCTGGTGGGTGCCTGCTGGTACGAGAACACGATGGGGAGCGGCCCTCCATACCGCCCTAAACAAGAAGCGGCTCTCAGAGATCCAGGGGACAACAACGGTCACAACGGCAGCACAGACCCCTGTACCTGCGGGACCGTCAGCAGTGGTGCGCGACACGGACTCCCCCTACCCCCAGTCGGATCTGAGCTGCCAGCCAACTCTGCTTCAAATGCAGCATAATAACAAGAGGCCCACCTGTGTGCGACTCCTCCCGGAGCCAGGAGACCCGCCGTCTTGCCTGCAACGGGCTCAACCCTCATCGGCCCGCTTGACTCGCTCATGCGCAGAGACCACCTGCCAACACCAAGAAGGGCAAATCGGACAAATCGCAACAGAAGCTCAACTTCGACGCTGGACCATCTTCCAAAACCCTGAGACAAGAAAACTGCCCTGGCTCCCCACAAAACCCTGAGGGCCTGGAAGAAGACCACCCACAGCAGCTAAATATCCGTGAGATCCTACTAGATCTAAAAACAGGCATCGGGAACCTGGACAGCAAAATCGACTTGCTGTCGTCCAAAGTAGACTTACTTCAACATCGCTTGGACAAGCACAAAGACAGATTAGACAACGCCGAACAGAGAATCTCAGATCTGGATGACGGCACAACATCACTAACGCTGAGGGTGTCATCATTGGAAAGTCAAATGAAAACAGTTGTGGCCAAAAACGAAGATTTAGAAGGTCGCTCCTGCCGAAACAACATAAGAGTGGTCGGAATCAGAGAACAACCAACACACAACAAAATGGAGGATTATGTAGAAAAAATGTGCAGAGACCTTTTTGGAGACAAGGCCCTTTCCCAACTATTCGTAATTGAGAGGGCACATAGGATCCCGGCCACAAAACCTATTCCCGGAGTACCACCCTGCCCAGTAATCACCAAACTGTTAAATGACAAAGACCGCGACACCATCTTGAGGCTAGCAAGGGAGAACGGCAACCTTCATTATCACAGAGATGCAATACAAATTTTTCCCGATTTTTCCCCGGCGGTCCAAGCCCAAAGAAGATCCTTTACGGCAGTCAAACGCCGGCTACGCAACAACCAAATCACATAATCTATGCTTTTCCCTGCAAAACTCTGTATCCAGCTCGAGGGGAAAGTCCATTTCTTCACGTCACCAGAAGACGCCTCCCTATTCCTTGACAGGCAAGGATGCGGAGCCCCAAGTGGCATCCAGGCAGCTTCACGAAGGGAGCGCGCAGAGAGAAACCCGCCATGAGCCACACAGAAGTAGCAAACCGCAAACTCGATCAAATGTTATCAAACGTCAGGACATCAGATTCAAATGGTAACAGGAGTGCCCACCCCTGGGAGGTCGCTAGTGCCCCACGCACAGCAACATTAACTTTTTTTGGTCGGGAAACCGAACGGATGAGTTGGGGGTTATCCGTGTAAGGTTCTATTTACGAATGTTATTCTGGTTAAGCACTGTCCGACCCTGCTTCCGCACCGCTTCACCCCCCCGCCCGCAGAGTCTAAGCAAAGAAGCAATAACCATCCCCCCAGATGGACCACAGTACCAATTCAGTTCGCCGAAAGATGACACAAAGTCCGAACGCCGTGAACATGAAACACACCAACACAATTCAAGGTAGCAACGTGGAATATCAGAGGAGGTAACATCCCATCCAAAACTAGGAAAATCCTTCAGTTCCTTAAGTGCCACAAGGTTGGTGTGGCCATGATACAAGAAACTCACTTGATCCCAAGTAAAGAGCACACTTGGGCTCGCAACTGGGGCTGCCATCGCTATTTCTCCTCCTTCTCCTCCTATGCCAGAGGGGTGGCCACCCTCATCAATCCTACATCCGGCTTCTGCCTGGTAAAAGTAGAAAAAGACACTGATGGCAGAGCCCTTCTGGTCCTAGGAATTATGGATGGGAAAGAAATCATGTTTGTGAACTCATACGGCCCCAACGTGGATGGAGCAAATAACTTCGATTGGGTCCTTTCCCATCTCACGCAGATCAGCACAGCAACCAACATACGGGGCGGTGACCTCAACACTCACTTAAACCCGCAAAAAGACAAGTCACAGTCCAACATAGTCACCATGTCCAATGCCAGCCTTCAGATCCAGGAGATATGTGTAGCATACAACTTAGTAGACATATGGAGGTACGGCAACTGGGAGAGTCGCAAGTACACCTTCCACTCTGAGGTCCACAATACAAGCTCGTAAATCTTCTTGTCTCTGCACAAAGTGCATTTCAGTGGGGCGAGTGCAAGATCCTGCCGAGAACTTTCTCTGACCATGCAACCGTGACTCTTGAGTGCATTCTCCCCAAAGGAAAATCTGAAGCTCCGCACTGGCGCTTCAAACCCGGAGCCCTAACAGACTTGGTTTTTGCAACGGAGATGCGAGAAGAAATCACATCCTTCCTGACTATAAATCAAGACTCGGTCTCGTCAGCAGGAACACTTTGGGAAACACTGGATTGTTACATAAGAGGTGTATGCATCACCAAGGAAAACAGAATTCTAAAAACAATCAGGCGTGAATTAGCTGCAAGTGAAGAACGCCTAAAAACCTTGGAATTGCAGCTCACCGCTACCGATCAAAAGCATATCCAAGCAGAGCCTAAGGAAGAACTACTCAAATTTAGAAACACAGCAGACGAGAGGTGAAATTCCTATGTCATGGTCACCTGATCTGTCAGTATGGCAAAGGGCAGAGACCCGGAGTGCTCCTGGCCCGACCTATCGCGGCTGACAGAAAGCCCACCCTGGTGGAGAGAATTCGATCCCCACAAGGCACACTAGTCCACACAGAGACAGAAATAGTTGAGGTTTTCCGGGCCTTTTACCAAGATCTGTACAGTGCAAAACACTCCAGCGACCCGAGCTACTACGCAAGTACCTAGCAGACACAGAGCTGTACTGGGTGGAAAGGGAACTCCGAGAAGCCCTGAATGACTCCATTACTTTGGATGCGATACTGGAAGTAATAAAGTGCCTACCCAACGCCAAAGCCCCTGGGCCTGACGGCTTAATAGGTGAATTTTACAAAGCGTTTGCGCCCCTCATAGCTGCACTTCTCCTGAAGGTGTACGATGAGGCATTGGAGACAGGCATTCTCCCGCAGACCCTAAGAGAAGCAAATGTAATTATCCTACACAAAAAGGGCAAATCACCTGAGGGTTGTGTCTCTTACAGACCAATTTCGCTAATAAACCTTGATAACAAACTTTGAAAAAAAATACTGTCCAATAGACTAATCCCCCTCATGCCGACGCTGGTACTTGCCGACCAGGCAGGCTTTATACCTGGCCGCAATAGAACGTTTGGCATAAGAAGAATGTTCAGAGTCATGGGGGCGATGGACCCCACACATCAGGCAGTCGCAGTCCTCCTCGACGCCGAGAAGGCTTTTGAATCCATTGACTGGCCCTTCATGTTCGCAGTGCTCAGTCAACTCTGACTGGGGAACCAATTTATCAAAATGATAGCACTACTCTATAACAAACCCCAATCAACCATCATTCTTGGCTCAACAAAATCCACAAAGGTAAACATCCAACACAGGACCAGACAAGGCTGTCCACCATCAGTGTTGATTTTTGCGCTGGGGATGGAACCGCTGGCCTCTGGCCTACAATCACGACACATCCAAAGAGGACTGAACATAGGATCCCACAGACTGATTATCTCGCTCTATGCAGATGATGTTGTGTTATTTATCCTGAACCCCGACGAAAACTTAAACCCCATAATGCATGAGATAAATAAATTCAGTGCAGTCTCTGGCCTAAAAACCAACCACTATAAGTCAATTATTTTCCCCCTAATCCCCAGCACCCACAATTTTCCTGATGAATATAACTTTAAGTGGGAAAACTCCCATGTGCGTTACCTCGGGATTCTTTTGTCCCTGGGTCACAAAGACATTTTTCAAGATAACTATGAAACCAAACTGAGATCACTTCAGGAGAAAGTGAATAGATGGACAGCATTACCATTGACAATCTGGGGTAGATCATCACTGGTTAAGATGATAATCCTGCCTAAACTTCTATACCTGTTTACCAATATCCCAATTTTACTCTCACATCTCTATCTAGGAAAATTAAAGAGCCTCACGCTAGATCTTATCAGGGCCGGGAGGCCAGCGAGAGTGGCCTACTCAACTCTCACTCTACCAACGACAAGAGGTGGGTTGGGGGTCCCTGACCTCGAATGGCATTTATTTATTTATTTATTTTATTTATTCGCATTTGTTTGGCGCACAGGCAGCCCATTGGGCATCGTGGCTCTTGTTACAGATATGAAAAAGACTTGTTGTACATACAGTGAAGTCCTTACTTAGTTTCAGGAGAAGAGTAGTAACTACAAGAGAGGAGGCGAGAGAGGAGAGGAGGAGGAGAGAGTAAACGAGATGAGGGAAGAGGAGTTTGTTAAACAATGTGGTTTTCAGCTTTTTTCAAAAGGCAGTGAGAGAGGTTTCTGCCCTGAGTGTGCTTGGTAGTGCGTTCCATAGCTTAGGGGCAATGTAAGGGAAACTTATTCCACCTGCTCTAGTTCGTTTGATGCGTGGGACCCTAAGTTGGTTGGTGTGGCATTGCCTAGTTGGTCTGGTGGAGTGAGATCTTTCTAGCGTATCAGACAGGTATGAGGGTGCAGACAGGTTGATACATTTGTGTGCGGTGGTAAGTATTTTGAACGTAATGCGCTCTTTGACAGGTAGCCAGTGTGCTGCCTTTCTAGCTTGCGCGATGTGGTCCCTTTTTGGTATATTGGGGGCTGCTCTTAGTGCATTATTCTGAGTAGTTTGGAGTTTATTGAGATTGGAGTTGGAGGTGCCAGCTAATAGCGCATTACAATAATCTAGTTTGGCTCCAATGGTGGCTCTGGCAATAGAAAGGCAATTATCTTTGGTTAAGAATGGTTTGATGGCATTAATGAGCTTGATGCTCAGGGCGGAGGCAGAAACAATGGAGTTGACTTGTTTGTCCGTAGAGAGTGAGGCGTCAATGTGGACTCCAAGAGTTTTAACAGAAGGTAGAACTGGGATGACACAGTTGTCTATGCAGAATTTGGTGTACAGTGGGTCGAGGTTAGTGAGAGTGAATTTTTGACCAAGGATGATAATTTCAGTCTTATATCCGTTGAGACATAGGCCGTTCGTGGCCATCGATGCTTGGATGGTGGAGTATATATTCTGGAGGGTGGCAGCGTCCTGATGGTAGAGTCCTGTGTTCGGGAGGAGTACTTGGGTATCGTCAGCGTATTTGGTGTATGTGATCCCAAGTGCGTCCAGTTTATCAAATAGAGGTTTGGTAAAAAGATTATAGAGGGTAGGAGCAGTACATGAGCCCTGAGGGACTCCATACCTGATCGTGGTAGGCTCTGCGTTCGCTATATTGGAAAACACTTTCATCACTCTTCCTTCGAGGAAGGAGGTGATCCAGTTTGTGGCTTGTTTGGAGAAATGTGCGACCTTAGTGAGATGTTTCGTGAGGATGGCATGATCGACTAAATCAAATGCCGCCGACAAGTCTAGGAGGAGCAGAAGGGCCGGCTTGCCTTTATCTAAAATTAGGGTAATTTGGTTCATCAGATCTAGTAAAACGGTTTCAGTGCCATGACCTTTGCGGAATCCGGACTGCCTTTTACCTAAGACAGAGTTGTTTTCCAGGTAGGACTGTATCTGCATGTGTGCAGCTTTATCTAAGATTTTTAGAAGAAATTGAACCGTTGTAATGGGCCGGTAGTTGTTAGGTTGGGCAGGGTCCAGGGTTGGCTTCTTTAAGAGCGGGCGCACCCACGCCTCTTTAAGGCTGTCAGGGATTTTGCCCGTCTTGAATGAGGCGTTAATGAATGCTGTAATGATCGGTGTGAGGGGTGCCGCACACTCTTTAATGATGTTGGGGGGGCATATATCGCCTTTGCATTGAGATGGTTTGAGCTGTTTGAAGATGTGGAGAGTATCTGATTCGGTGATTGGAGAAAAATTGAATTTGGGGGTGTGCTTGTCTTTAGCGGTATTGGTGGAGAGGGGATGTTGGGGGTGCAGAGCCTTGAAGTGTTCTGCTATTTTATTTTGAAGAAGGTCTATTTTATTTAACATCGCTGTTTGGATGCTATTGCACCGGGCTTCGTCCTTTTAACAATCTCATCTGTACAGATTGGGGGGACGGTGAGCTCTTTAAAGATGGTGAAAAGCTCTTTAGAGTGGGAGTCGGCTGCCAGGATACGTTTGTTGTAGGTTTCTGACTTCGCCTTAAATATGGCACTTTTGTATTTTTTAGAAATACAAAGAAAGTCTACTTTGGTGGCGTCACAGGGATTGGCCTGCCATGTTTTGAGGGCTTGGCGCTTGCATTGGCGTAGATTTAATAAGTTCTCCGTGAACCATGAGTTGGAGTGAAACGATTTTTTTTCTTTTTTGTTTTCAAGAGGAGCTGCGGTATTGATGGCATGGGTGAGGGTGTCTTTGAAGATCTCTGCTAGAATGTTAGGGTCAGAGGAGAAAGGAGGTGCTAGGCAGGGGTTGTTGAGAAAGGGACGTATATTGTCTGCTGTACGTTTTTTGGCACTTCTGGCTAGCTTGGCCGGTGCGGGTATTAGTGGTTTGGAGTATAAGGATACGGGGATGCAGAATTGAAGGCAGTTGTGATCAGACCATGGGAGGGCTGTGTTGGAGTTGAGGGTGGAGCCACAGTTGTGATCTGCCACCCAGTCTAAGATACGGCCTTTATTACGGGTCGGGGCAGTGACTATTTGTGTGAATCCTAGATCTGTGATGTTTCTGGCGAGAGTGGTCGCTGCTTTGTCAAGTTTATCATTGTATCCAAGGTTTAGGTCTCCTAGAAGCACCGTTTTGGAAGTTTGTTTGATGTTTTTTCCAAGGAGTTGGTTGACTATGCCTGTGAAGTTATTGACAGGGCAAGGGGGTCTATATATGACATGAATGTTTACTGTATCTTTGGGGGAGAGGGTGAGTTTGGCTGAGAGGATGTCAGTGGTGTCTTCTCTGGTGGTGGGGGGTCTGTTTTAAGGCTAGTCTGTCTTTAAAAATTAGTGCGACCCCACCTCCTATTTTAGCTAATCTGTCCTGTCTTAAGATCAAGTAACCTGGCGGTACAGCTAGGCTGATAGTAGGGCCAGAGGCAGAATGCAACCATGTTTCTGTTATGGCTAACATATCTAGGTCTTGGCTGGTAATAATATCATTGACTTCTAAGACGTGGGCGTTGAGTGAGCGAACATTCAATAGAGCACATTTAAGGTGTTGGAGCTTTTTTAATTGTGGTGGCTTGAGGTCGGTAGTATGAATGAGCTTTTTGGTAATGTGAGTAGGCTTATTGGTCATGTGATGTCTGGCAGGAGCGAGCGTCGGAGCCCTGTATAGGCGCTTATGGGTAATAATGTGTGGCGGGCGGCAGGTCTTGACGTGAGTGCGTGAACCTAGGCGTGAGTTCCTAAGTGTTGCCTGCATGGGTGTGGAGGGGAGTGCTAGAGGGAGTGTGCGTGTTCTGAGTCTGTGCTGCCTGAGTATGATCTCTGACAATTTGAGGGGCGTAGCATGTGTGAATGTGTGCCTTAGTTCCATGATGTGGCTATTGGGTTGCCCTCTGGGCACGAAGTAGGCAATACTATTAGTAAGTAAGATGTAGACTAATCCTATGAGGATATACAGAGTGTGGGCGGTGTGCATATTGAGATAGGACGGTGAGAGCAGGGATGCTATATGGGTTAGACAACACAATATCACAGTGGTCTCTACGTGACCATAATGCACAGCACAGTATCACAGTGGTCTCTAAGTGACCATAAGGGACAGCACAGTATCACAGTGGTCTCTAGGCGACCATAAGGCACAACACAGTAGCAGAGTAGTCTCTAAGCGACCATAAGGCACAACACAGTAGTACAGTAGTCTCTAAGCGACCATAAGGCACAACACAGTATCACAGTGGTCTCTAGGTGACCATAAGGCACAACACAATATCACAGTGGTCTCTAGGCGAACATAGGGCACAACACAGTAGCACAGTGGTCTCTAAGCGACCATAAGGCACACCACAGTAGCACAGTGGTCTCTAGGCGACCACAGGGCACAACACAGTAGCACAGAGGTCTCTAGGCGACCATAGGGCACAACACAGTAGCACAGTGGTCTCCCCCATAAGGCACAACACAGTAGCACAGTGATCTCTAAGCGACCATAAGGCACAACACAGTAGCACAGTGGTCTCTAAGCGACCATAAGGCACAACACAATATCACAGTGGTCTCTAGGCGACCATAGGGCACAACACAGTAGCACAGTGGTCTCTAGGCGACCATAGGGCACAACACAGTAGCACAGTGGTCTCTGGGCGACCATAGGGCACAACACAGTAGCACAGTGGTCTCTAAGCGACCATAGGGCACAACACAGTAGCACAGTGGTCTCTAAGCGACCATAATGCACAACACAGTAGCACAGTGGTCTCTAAGCGACAATAGGGCACAACACAGTAGCACAGTGGTCTCTAAGCGACCATAAGGCACAACACAGTAGCACAGTGGTCTCTAAACCACCATAAGGCACAACACAGTAGCACAGTGGTCTCTAGGCGACCATAAGGCACAACACAGTAGCACAGTAGTCTCTAAGCGACCATAAGGCACAACACAATATCACAGTGGTCTCTAGGCGACCATAGGGCACAACACACTAGCACAGTGGTCTCTAAGTGAACATAAGGCACAACACAGTAGCACAGTGGTCTCTAGGCGACCATAGGGCACAACACAGTAGCTGTCATGATGCCTACCCCCGGAGCACCAGGCCAGGCCCAGCACCCCCGGAAGCAGGCATCATGCCCTCGGGTAAAAGCCCAGGGGCCCCTTATAGGGGCTCTTTGGACTCAGTCCTGGCGCCTTTGGCGCCAGGCTCATGTTGGACATCAGTCCTGGCGCCATAGGCGCCAGGCTCATAAAGGGAGGTGTTTTGTGCACTTACCTGATGCAGACCATGCTGCACGCTTCAGGCCTCCTTGAGACCTGAAAGGGACTATTTTTTCATAGGGACTATTTTTTCACTCGGGCGTGGCCAGGGAAGGATACATACCTAGTTGGGGAAGGATACATACCTGGAACTTCTTTGGAGGCTATTTACGCCACGCCCAGACAGCAGCTCATGCTTCACGTTGTTCTGCTTCCTGCAGCTTAACGCTCACCGTGTCTGCTCCTGCTCCTGGACTCCAGCCACCCCCACCTCGAACCTGGAAGACCTGCAAGGAAGGAAGAGAAGAGAAAGGTGAAAACCAAGGACTATTTCAAACTTCTTACCTGCATCCGGAATCTTCTCGCCAGCATCCCTGAAGAAAGACATCCATTTAAAAGCATTGCGTTGCTCGCTGCAGCGCCACGCTTCACTCACCTGTCCTCGAGACATCTCCCGGCTCCATCGCGGCTGTCAGCATCGGACGCCACATCTCTGCACCTAGGGGAGAGAGGAAGAAACAAAAGGTGAGCAGAAGGAACACAGAAGGAAAGCCTGATTAACAGCCATAATACTTACCGGCTTTTCTTCCACATTTCGGGTTGGCGCCGCCCCGTTGGCAGGTACCGTACCCCGGCCCCTATGGGGAAAGGACAAGAGACATTTCTGGGGAATGATAAGGACATTTAGAGGGATCGCCCTCATCACTACTCACCTCGGCAGTTTAACCCCACGACGCATCGCCTTCATTCTGCACCTGAAAGAAAGGACAGATCACGGGTTAGAAAGACAACATAAAGGGGGCCTCACTTGAACTTTGAACTTTCATACTTATGGCGCATCGCTCAGGAAAGTCAAGTGGATTTTGCCAGCGCCATTCTGAAAACCAGTGAAGTAACTGGACGAACACGCGCCCCTGCACCAGAAGCAGGATGGAGAGTTCATCCTTCCAAACCATAAGGTGAGCTTAAACCGGGGTTTGGAGGAAGTTAGAGAGGAACGAAGGGGGAAGGGGGAAAGGAGGGAGCTAGCACACTATTCTGCAGACTGGTAATCCCCTTTCTCATCTGCAGAAGGATATTCCTACGGGCCAGACAAGCACGATTTGGAGGTCCTGTCTAATCGGTGTTCCGGGTCCTGCGCATCACGCTAGAAGAGGCCACAGCAATCCAGACTAGACCAGCGCCCCCGTGGGAACCAGGTGAGCGTTACAGTAGCACAGTGGTCTCTAGGTGACCATAAGGCACAACACAGTAGCACAGTGGTCTCTAAGCGACCATAGGGCACAGCACAGTAGTACAGTGGTCTCTGGGCGACCATAAGGCACAACACAGTATCACAGTGGTCTCTAAACGACCATAAGGCACAACACAGTATCACAGTGGTCTCTAGGCGACCATAAGGCACAACACAGTAGCACAGTGGTCTCTAAGCGACCATAGGGCACAACACAGTAGCACAGTGGTCTCTAAGCGACCATAGGGCACAACACAGTAGCACAGTGGTCTCTAAGCGACCATAAGGCACAACACAGTAGCACAGTGGTCTCTAAGCGACCATAATGCACAACACAGTAGCACAGTGGTCTCTAAGCGACAATAGGGCACAACACAGTAGCACAGTGGTCTCTAAGCGACCATAAGGCACAACACAGTAACACAGTGGTCTCTAAGTGACCAAAAGGCACAACACAGTAGCACAGTGGTCTCTAGGCGACCATAAGGCACAACACAGTAGCAGAGTAGTCTCTAAGCGACCATAAGGCACAACACAATATCACAGTGGTCTCTAGGCGACCATAGGGCACAACACAGTAGCTGTCATGATGCCTACCCCCGGAGCACCAGGCCAGGCCCAGCACCCCCGGAAGCAGGCATCATGCCCTCGGGTAAAAGCCCAGCGGCCCCTTATAGGGGCTCTTTGGACTGAGTCCTGGCGCCTTTGGCGCCAGGCTCATGTTGGACATCAGTCCTGGCGCCATAGGCGCCAGGCTCATAAAGGGAGGTGTTTTGTGCACTTACCTGATGCAGACCATGCTGCACGCTTCAGGCCTCCTTGAGACCCGAAAGGGACTTTTTTTTATAGGGACTATTTTTTCACTCGGGCGTGGCCAGGGAAGGATACATACCTAGTTGGGGAAGGATACATACCTGGAACTTCTTTGGAGGCTATTTAAGCCACGCCCAGACAGCAGCTCATGCTTCGCGTTGTTCTGCTTCCTGCAGCTTAACGCTCACCGTGTCTGCTCCTGCTCCTGGACTCCAGCCACCCCCGCCTCGAACCTGGAAGACCTGCAAGGAAGGAAGAGAAGAGAAAGGTGAAAACCAAGGACTATTTCAAACTTCTTACCTGCATCCGGAATCCTCTCGCCAGCATCCCTGAAGAAAGACTTCTATTTAAAAGCATTGCGTTGCTCGCTGCAGCGCCACGCTTCACTCACCTGTCCTCGAGACATCTCCCGGCTCCATCGCGGCTGTCAGCATCGGACGCCACATCTCTGCACCTAGGGGAGAGAGGAAGAAACAAAAGGTGAGCAGAAGGAACACAGAAGGAAAGCCTGATTAACAGCCATAATACTTACCGGCTTTTCTTCCACATTTCGGGTCGGCGCCGCCCCGTTGGCAGGTACCGTACCCCAGCCCCTATGGGGAAAGGACAAGAGACATTTCTGGGGAATGATAAGGACATTTAGAGGGATCGCCCTCATCACTACTCACCTCGGCAGTTTAACCCCTCGACGCATCGCCTTCATTCTGCACCTGAAATAAAGGACAGATCACAGGTTAGAGAGACAACATAAAGGGGGCCTCACTTGAACTTTGAACTTTCATACTTACGGCGCATCGCTCAGGAAAGTCAAGTGGATATTGCCAGCGCCATTCTGAAAACCAGTGAAGTAACTGGACGAACACGCGCCCCTGCACCAGAAGCAGGATGGAGAGTTCATCCTTCCAAACCATAAGGTGAACTTAAACCAGGGTTTGGAGGAAGTTAGAGAGGAACGAAGGGGGAAGGGGGAAAGGAAGGAGCTAGCACACTATTCTGCAGACTGGTAATCCCCTTTCTCATCTGCAGAAGGATATTCCTACGGGCCAGACAAGCACGATTTGGAGGTCCTGTCCAATCGGTGTTCCGGGTCCTGCGCATCACGCTAGAAGAGGCCACAGCAATCCAGACTAGACCAGCGCCCCCGTGGGAACCAGATGAGCGTTACAGTAGCACAGTGGTCTCTAGGCGACCATAAGGCACAACACAGTAGCACAGTGGTCTCTAAGCGACCATAGGGCACAGCACAGTAGCACAGTGGTCTCTGGGTGACCATAAGGCACAACACAGTATCACAGTGGTCTCTATTCGACCATAAGGCACAACACAGTAGCACAGTGGTCTCTAAGCGACCATAGGGCACAACACAGTAGCACAGTGGTCTCTAAGCGACCATAGGGCACAACACAGAAGCACAGTGATCTCTAAGCGACCATAAGGCACAACACAGTAGCACAGTGGTCTCTAAGCGACCATAAGGCACAACACAGTAGCACAGTGGTCTCTAAGCGACAATAGGGCACAACACAGTAGCACAGTGGTCTCTAAGCGACCATAAGGCACAACACAGTAGCTCAGTGGTCTCTAAGCGACCAAAAGGCACAACACAGGAGCACAGTGGTCTCTAGGCGAGCATAAGGCACAACACAGTAGCAGAGTAGTCTCTAAGCGACCATAAGGCACAACACAATATCACAGTGGTCTCTAGGCGACCATAGGGCACAACACACTAGCACAGTGGTCTCTAAGCGACCATAAGGCACAGCACAGTAGCACAGTGGTCTCTGGGCGACCATAAGGCACAGCACAGTATCACAGTGGTCTCTAAGCGACCATAAGGCACAACACAGTATCACAGTGGTCTCTAGGCGACCATAAGGCACAACACAGTAGCACAGTGGTCTCTAGGCGACCATAGGGCACAACACAGTAGCACAGTGGTCTCTAAGCGACCATAGGGCACAACACAGTAGCACAGTGGTCTCTAGGCGACCATAGGGCACAACACAGTAGCACAGTGGTCTCTAGGCGACCATAGGGCACAACACAGTAGCACAGTGGTCTCTAAGCGACCATAGGGCACAACACAGTAGCACAGTGGTCTCTAGGCGACCATAGGGCACAACACAGTAGCACAGTGGTCTCTAAGCGACCATAAGGCACAACACAGTAGCACAGTGGTCTCTAAGCGACCATAAGGCACAACACCGTAGCACAGTGGTCTCTAGGCGACCATAAGGCACAACACAGTAGCACAGTAGTCTCTAAGCGACCATAAGGCACAACACAGTAGCTCAATGGTCTCTAAGCGACCATAAGGCACAACACAGTAGCACAGTGGTCTCTAGGCGACCATAGGGCACAACACAGTTGTATAGTAGTCTCTGGTGACCTAAGTTTGACTATTGCAATGGGTGCAGGGAGGCAATAGTTCAACAATAAATTAACAGTGGAGCACCTAGATTTGAATATTGCAATGGGGCCAGAGAAGCAGCAGTTCGAAAATACATACACAGTGGTGCACCTGAATTCGAATTTGCAATGTGTTGCTTGGTTACAGACAACAATGAGGCTATTCAGGTATAGATTAGCTAAAAACAACTGATGGATAAAGCATGCAAACAGCAGTGAGACTGAGTATAGTTGAAGCACCTAAAAGCATGGCGCACTTGGGCATGGAGCTTTTAGGCATCTGATAAACGTGGCTTTGCATAATTGACCCATAACAGTGGCAGGATAGTTGCTAAAACTTGTATGAGCAATTTGATTGGCGCAACCAGCAGCTGGTAAGGCTCGTAGAAGTGCGGCTAGCAGTATGGAGATGGCTTTGTAGGCATTAGTAGCTGTGAGTGCAAGTTCGCAATGGAGATGGTGATAGTAATGGCGAAAGACAGGCGGTACAAGTATTGAGTTACAGGGTATCTCCCAAAGGCATGAAGGCCAATTAGAGGTGATTGTGTTTGTATGCTTTGCGACAACGTGGTGCGCAGTGAAGTCGCGTGGCCAGCCCGCCTGAATGGCAATGCGGCTCCGGCAGGTAGTGTTTGGCTTGGAAGTGATCAGAGCAATGGGACTTGTACTTACAAGTGTTGTTGGCAACGGATATGGATCATGGCCGAGGTCCGATCGGCTCCGACAGGCTCAGACAGGCACTGGCCTTGCATGCGTGGGCCTTCCAGGAAGTGGGCCGGCTCTCGCCTACGGTGGCCAATTGGTGCAGATGTAGGATGCTCCTACCAATCGGAGTCAGCATATGGGTTGAGGCTATGCGGTGCAGATAACATCAGCAGGTCGGATCGGCCATCTTGGACTTGGTCGGGTCCTCGTGGTGCTGGATGGCGGCACGATGCAAACAGGGCAATTATGGAATAGCGTTGCGTGGGGATGGAAACAAAGCCCACTGGCTTGTTGTGTACAAAAACGCTGTGATTACCGCGCGGATCTCGCTAAGGGTAATCTTACGCAGCAACTTCCTGCTGAAGTATGGTACAGCCCTCTGGCTTACCTCTATATGCAGAAGAAAAAGGCGGCTGGCTGTAGGGTGCTGCTCCAGCAGCGTAGGGAGCTCCTGCTCCTCCGCAGGCACTATTGGGCAGCGCAGGTGCACTTTTTGAGGTACTTCTAAGAGCGGCTATCATCAGCCAACAGCCAGTACCACACACCACGCTAAATGTGGTACAAGCCACGTATGCTATTTGGAAAAAAAATTGCTCACAAGTAAGGGGTAACAATCAGATACTCTCCTCTCCTACCTATAAGATTCATACCCGAAATTCCCCTCACGAATGAAAACGTGTTCCTCCAATGGTCTGATAAACTACGCATTCACACATTCGGCGATCTGTTCTTTGAAAACACATTCATGACTGTTAGGAAAGATCTCTTAATTGTGGGTAATTTTCCTTCCATGAGGCAACCCCTAAACTTTTTGCTGTTGTTTTCACCATGATCTAGACTTTGCCAGAGAAGTGCAGCCTTCTGCCGCACTCCTCTGGGCTTTCGCTCCATTCTTACGGGGAAACTGACATGCCCTTAAGACAGTCAGTACCGGGAAACCTTGTTTTCCGTAGTTTCTTTATCATGTTGCAGCTTTCGCGCAACATGACACAAAAGGGCACTGTAAGCTAAGTTACTGCTCTATTGGGTCTCTAGTCTTCTACAGGCCCTATATACTCTCTTTGGATTGTAAATGAACGGTGCAAGTGAATCACGGACGGGACTGGTGGCAACAATCGTTTCTTGTGTTTTTGAGCTCCCTTTGGCGGTTAAGCGCGTTTCTCGCGCTTAGCTCAAAATGGTGGCCTGGCTCCCAAAATGGCCAGACCATGAGGCTCTTTGTCCTGGCCGCTGACCGTCTTGCCCCCTTTACCTTCCCCAGGTCGAGCCGACCCGGGGCCTTCCTTATTTGGGCATGTACTTTCCCACGAAACACAGATGCTTTTGTGGGCTTCTACAGGCCTTGTGTGTGCCTCCAGGATGTGGACTGGGATGTCTGGTCCCAATACACATCCTGGGTGCCAGAGAGTCTAGTGTGGTGTGAATGCCTGGGACCTCCGTGGTCCGTGATAGGTTCACGTATGGTGTGAGTGTTTTGTGAGCAGATCTCCCATTGGGTCCCCTCCGTTTTGGCACGAAGGGAACAGTGGATAAGACCACAAGGAAAGGGAGGATGAGATGTCTAATGTTTCCTCTGCCAGTGTTGATGGGGAGGCCATGCTTGAATTCAAGAACTAAGAGCTGCTGTTTAGGCAGAAGGAGCTTGATTTCAACATGACCAAACTAAGAATCGAACAGGCCGAAAAACAGAAAGACAGGGATCACCAGTTGGAACTGGCCAAGCTTCAGGTTGCAAATGGATCCATGGGTCCTGGACATGGGTCTGGGGCCTCCTCTCATCCACGGTTTCCAAAAGATCTGCTCAGTGTGTATGAGGAAAAGAATGACATTATGGATTGGCTGAATACGTTTGAGTATGCACGCAAAGTTCAACAAGTTGACAATGCTGATAAGATTGCCTGGTTACTCAGCAGACTGCCCCATTCTGGCTGCAGTGCCATTATGGAAATGTCGAAGGCTGAGCGAGCGGATTTCGCAATGTTAAAGCAAACTCTAATTTTAAAGTTTGGAAAGACTCCTGCCCAATATTTAAAAAGATTGCGAGAGTATAAGAAGAAAGAAGGTGGTACTTGGGTATCTTATGTAACCGAATCCTTAGAAAACTTGACTGGCTGGGTCGAAGGTTATAAGGTTTCTACCTTTGAAGGCATGATAAGTCTGGTCATGCTGGAACATATTTTTGCATCTTCTTCCCCAGAGCTTAAGCAGCATTTGGCCGATTCGAAGGAGATAGATCCTAAGAAACTAGCCATTGCCGCAGATTTATGGGTGTCACATCGAGTGTCCCATAAGGACAAAACTCATCCTGGTAAGCAGGAGGAAGGGAAAAAGTCCAAAGATAAGGAGGGTGGAGAATCTGATAAATTTTCTTCTCAAAAGGGCCACAAAAAGAAAATTAAGGGTAAGACACAAGAGAACTCGCAGGGTAGTGGAGGTCAGCCTCCGAAACAGAACTCTGGTTACAATAAGCCTCCCTATGTAAACAGACCCAATGGATCTTGTTTTGCTTGTGGAGCAACTGACCATGTGAAGGGGGATCCCCGCTGTAAGGTTAAACCTTTGGGGGTCCACTCCGCTAATCTGGCCTTCTCCTCCTACGAGGAAGAAGAGATTACAGGAGCATCCTTCTCCTCAGACTCCTTCCACAGCAGGATAGAAGCTGAGGTAGTTTTAGTTTCCCTGGGTTCCTCAGAGCCTAAAGTCGCAGAGGCTTATGCCAGGATTCCAGATAATACCAAGCACTAATTTAAAGACAGTGTGCTGATCAATGGAGTAGATACTCCAGCTCTTAGGGATAGTGGGTGCAGTCGAACTCTAGTGGATTCTACCTCGGTAGACTCAGAGGAAGTTGCCAGAGCTCATCTGATCGCCCACTAAGTTGGCTGACGGCCCACCTCGCATGTTTCCAGTAATACCTGTAAATCTTACTTTAAATGGTACAGCAGTCAGGATTCCAGTGAGCATTCAGAGAAACGTCCCAGGAAAGGTCTTGTTAGGCAATGATCTCAGAACTTTAGGGCTTGTAGGAGACACTGCCGACAGACCCTGCACACGGTCTCAAACACGGGCAGCATTAGCCAAGACCAATACGCCGCCCCAGCCGAAGGGGAAACCCAAGGCAAAAGGAGTAAGCAAGTCAAGACGAGGGAAAGAGAGCATTCCCCCGAACTCGCCTACCACTGTGGTGGAGGAAGTTGGTCAATCGCCCGGGCCTGACGAGGAGGTGGCGATGCCTGAAGTATTTGACCCCAACGACCATCCGGAACTAAAAGACTTGTTAGTAGAAGGTGGTCCTGACAGGGAAGAATTCAGTAAAGGCCAACGTGAGTGCCGATCTCTGGAAGGCCTAAGGAGACAGGCCTGCTCCCAGCTTGAGGGTGAACCTCCTGGGATGCATCGGATTTATTGGGAAGGTGGACTCCTGTATAGTGAGCCCACAGAGTCTACAGAAGGAGACCATAGGAGGTTGGTGGTTCCCCTTGCTGTAAGACCCTTCCTCCTGCAGTTGGCGCATGAAGTGCCCCTTGCTGGTCACCTTGGTATTAAGAGGACCAAGCAAAGGTTATCCATGCACTTCTACTGGCCTAAGATGGGGGTGCAAGTAGAAAGTCACTGCAGGAGTTGTGCCTCCTGCCAGTTATCTGTTAAGAGTGGCTCAAGAATCCAAGCTCCATTGGTACCACTCCCAGTTGTGGGAATACCATTCGAAAGGGTAGGGATCAACATCGTTGGTCCCCTTGACCCGCAGACATCCTCAGGCAATAGGTCTATCCTGGTGCTAGTCGACTATGCTACCAGATACCCTGAGGCTATCCGATTGAAAACTGTAACTGCCAAGTCAGTTGCAAAAGCGTTACTTGGCATCTTTACTAGGGTTGGCTTCCCTAAAGACGTTGTGTCTGACAGAGGCAGCAACTTTATGTCAAAGTATATGCAGGCTATGTGGAAAGAATGTGGGGTCACCTACAAGTTCTCTTCTGCATACCACCCCCAGACCAATGGTCTGGTGGAATGTTTCAACAGAACGTTAAAGAGTATGAATGGGGCTCTGGAAGAACCTCAGAGAAGGAAACGGGATCTTCTTTTACCATGCTTACTGTTTGCCTACTGAGAGGCACCACAGGAGGGTGTTGGCTTCAACCCCTTCGAACTTCTGTTCGGTCATCCTGTACGGGGACCCTTAGCCATAGTCAAAGAGGGATGGGAGATGCCCACTCCCCCTGTCACTACCAACACAATAGATTATGTGCTGGGGCTCAGAAAACGGATGGAACCTCTGATGGGCTTGGCTAGTGATAAATTGAAGGCAGGACAAGCACTGGTGAAACATTGGTACAACCAGAAAGCTTCCCTCATCAACTTTACACCTGGCTTCAGATGTTGAGGAAGAGGAGTCTGAACCTCTCCCTGACCTGTTCCAAAGCGGTCCTTCAGATAGCTCCTTTGAGGGTGTCCGAGTGGCCCCTCACCTGACTTCTAATCTGAAGGATGAGGTGAAAAGTTTGCTTCGGCAGTTTTCCCCCCTGTTTTCACAGTCGCCTTGTTTGACACCTTGGTGCAAACATAACATAGACACAGGAGACAGTGTACCTACCAAGAGTAGGGGATACAGGATGTCAGACAAAGTACGATCTTACATTAAGACCGAGGTCAACAAGATGTTACACCTTGGGGTGATTGAACCCTCTAGTAGTCCTTGATCCAGCCCTGTGGTTTTGGTTCCAAAGGCAGGCACTTCTGAATTGAGGTTCTGCATGGATTACAGGGCTCTGAATGCTGTCACCAAGACAGATGCACACCCCTTGCAACAGATGAGCTGGTGGATACTTTGGGTGCCTCCAAGTACCTCAGCACGTTTGAACTCACTGCTGGCTATTGGCAAATAGCTTTAGTAGAACATGCCAAGGAGAAGACAGCGTTTTCTACTCCAGACGACCTTTATCAATTCAGAGTAATGCCGTTCGGGTTGAAAAATGCACCTGCCACTTTCCAGAGGCTTGTGAATCATGTGTTGAATGGGTTGGACGAATTCTGTCTTGCATATCTGGACGATATAGCAGTTTTCAGTGCCACCTGGGAAGACCATGTGAAACACCTCAGGATTGTGCTCCAGGCTCTTCAGAAAGCACACTTGACCATAAAGGCTAGTAAATGCCAGATTGGACAAGTCTCAGTGGTTTACCTTGGACATGAAGTAGGTGGAGGGAGGATACAGCCTCTTCCCAGTAAAGTACAAGCAGTACAAGACTGGCCTACCCCCACTACACAGACCCAAGTGAGAGCCTTCTTAGGACTCACGGGGTATTACTGCAACTTCATGGGAGACTATGGCACCATAGCTGCCCCTCTGACTGCCCTCACAACTCCGAAGAAACCCAAGAAGGTAACTTGGACCGACGAGTGTGAGAAGGCCTTCAATTGCTTAAAAGACTCCTTGTGCCAGGCCCCTGTCCTCAGGGCCCCTGATTATCAAATACCTTTTATTGTGTAGACGGACACCTCTGACACTGGGATAGGAGCTTTACTATCGCAAGTAGATGAGAAGGGTAAGGAACACCCTATTGGTTTTATTAGTAGCCAGCTTAAGGACAGAGAGCTCAGATGGTCCACAGTGGAGAAAGAATGTTTCTCTGTTGTGTGGGCCCTACGGAAGCTGAGGCCCTACCTCTATGGGACTCGCTTCACTGTGCAAACTGACCATAAGCCCTTAATATGGCTAATGAACATGAAGGGGGAGAATCCAAAGTTGCTTAGGTGGTCCATAATTCTACAAGGCTTCGACTTCACTATTGAGCATAGGCCAGGTGTCCAACATAGCAATGCTGATGGGTTGTCCAGAATGTTTAACCGACCTGAACACGAGACTCATCCAGGATTAGTTCCCCCTGTACATAGTCTGGGAGGGGCGAGTGTTAGGAAAGATTTCTTAATTGTGGGTAATTTTCCTTCCATGTGGCAACCCCTAAACTTTTTGCTGTTGTTTTCACCATGATCTAGACTTTGCCAGAGAAGTGCAGCCTTCTGCCGCACTCCTCTGGGCTTTCGCTCCATTCTTACGGGGAAAAAGACATGCCCTTAAGACAGTCAATACCGGGAAATGTTGTTTTCCGTAGTTTCCTTATCATGTTGCAGCTTTCGCGCAACATGACACAAGAGGGCACTGTAAGCTACGTTACTGCTCTCTTGGGTCTCTAGTCTTCTACAGGCCCTAGATACTCTCTTTGGATTGTAAATGAACGGTGCAAGTGAATCACGGACGGGACTGGTGGCAGCAATCGTTTCTTGTGTTTTTGAGCTCCTTTTGGCGTTTAAGCGCGTTTCTCGCGCTTAGCCCAAAATGGTGGCCTGGCTCCCAAAATGGCCAGACCATGAGGCTCTTTGCCCTGCCCGCTGACCGTCTTGCCCCCTTCACCTTCCCCAGGTTGAGCCGACCCGGGGCCTTCCTTATTTGGGCATGTACTTTCCCGCCAAACACAGATGCTTTCGCGGGCTTCTACAGGCCTTGTGTGTGCCTTTAGGATGTGGGCTGGGATGTCTGTATTGGTGCCAATACACATCCTGGGTGCCAGAGAGTCTAGTGTGGTGTGAATGCCTGGGACCTCTGTGGTCCGTGATAGGTCCACGTATGGTGTGAGTGTTTTGTGAGCAGATCAACCATTGGCTCCCCTCCGTTTTGGCGCGAAGTGAACCGTGGAAAAGAGGGGACTGGAAACGCCACTACCATGTCGATCTCCTGAGTTCTCACGAACAAAGGAATACAGGAGCCAAGTGTCCTGCAACCACGAGGCTGAACCGAGGAAACACTGGTGACCCGCTGAAGGACTGCTCCTCTGCACTGCTGTCGCTTTGTGAAACCCTTTCTACCTCAGATCGAACGAGAAGGCCTGTACTGGTACTTCGATCCTTGGAATAGTGGGAACAACTATTCTCGGCATCTTCACCATCTCCTGCACGTAAGCCTTCGGAAGTGTCTCTGGGCCATCCAGCAGACTGACCAGCCTACCCAGGAGTCTTGCTCTGTAACCGCCGCCAGGTTGTGTTGTATTACGAGTCCTTGTCACTCTCACACGATTTGTACACTTGGCATTGCCAGGTCTGAAGTGAGTAGTGTACATTGGGCTGAAATACACACGGCCACTCCGTTGCCCTGCTGTGGTAACAAACTGTGCGGGTTCACTGCGTTTGGGACATCCTCAACTCACCTTCTGCTGCTGCGGAATCTACACGACGCCGAGACGTCCCCTGCTCGTATCTGAACCTGCCAGCACTGAAACTGACGCGGAGAAGCCTGGGTCTGCTTGCATCGGGGACCGGTGAGTAGCATCGCTAGGAAATGGTCGCCCTTCTGCAGGAGCCCATAGCTTTTCCCCGCTGTGTCTAACAGCACGCCTTTCCGTACTCGCGCTCTGCTTCTGCCCACAGTGGAGGCTGCGCTTGAGTCGCGGAGCTCTGTTCATCTTCATTTGTTCACCGAACTAAACTGCCTGATTCCCTTTTTGCTCGTTGGCACCAGCGTGTGCAGGTACTTTTGAGCACAAGGCTCCACTCTTCGTAGGGCTTGGAGTTCATTTTAGTTAGGTGCCTCTGAAGGCGGACTGGGTCTAATTATTATTCACACTGCCTGTTTTCCTCTGCATCTAGGTGGTCTACACATTTCGTGCATCTAACTCGTTAGACTCGTTTGTATTTGTATATATATTGTATTGGTTTGGTATGTGTTGGTTTACTTGAGTTTTATTGTGATTTCTCGCTACGGTCAATGTTACAAAGGCCTTGTAATAAATGTGTATATATTTTTAATATAACACCTGCTTGGAGTAATTTGTAAGTGTCCTTCCTTTGTGTGCTCATTGCGGGCTTTCAGTCACCCTCACCCCTCTTGAGATCTAGTCTTGACCGCCGCGATGGCTACCCTGATTGGTCTGGCTTGTCCAGAGGTTACCCTGTTCCAAGAAACTAGGCTGGCCTTCTGAACCTCTGCCCCTCCAGGACAGAGTTCAGAAATCCGTCTTAACAATGACGCCACAACAAGCTAAGGAAAGAGGAAGTATCTCCTCGCTGGACGTCTTCATATATTTCAGACTGCGCTATGCTATCCAGGGTCTTGTCCCATCATTTCCACGTCAGCCTCCAACCTGGCAGTTGCTTCATGGTGTGATCCAGGTGCAGGGGGAGGGCAGATTAGTGCTGTTGATATATAAATCACTCCTAGCTGACATGACACCAGAAAATCCACGCACGAAAGAGCGGTGGGAAAGGGCCCTCCAGGCTTTCATCCCCGACGAAGAGTGGGTATACATACTCAATCAGACACAGAAGGTTGCTCTGAGCTCCCGGTTTAAACTTATCCACTTCCAGTATCTACACCAAACGTACTAAACTCCAGCTAAAAAACTCCTGCATAAACCCGAGTCAGCAACGAAATGTGAGAGATGCGGAGAACCTGCGGCCGACTTCCTTCACCTTGCCTGGAGCTGCCCGGCACTAACCACCTTCTGGTCGCAGGTCGTCCAAGAGGCTGAGGCAATAATCGGAGAAGAGCTAAAACCCATTCCCACAATAGCGCTTCTTGGAATGACACAACAACTGACTCCCGCCGTAAGGAGACTGGCAAATGTATTGCTGGTCCTAGCGCGTAGGAGAGTAGCCATGTCCTGGGGGCGGGGCACAGTGCCCACATTTACAAAATGGCTAGAAGGACGTACTTTACTGCCAGGATGTGGAGACAGAGTTTATAAAAACATTGCCCCTACACGCTCGCTCTCCGGACATTTGGGGTCCATACGTCACACATCTGATGAACGGCAGGGGAGACTACTCGGCCCCCAAATCCCCGAGTCAATCAGCAAGCTAATGGTCACCAACGAAATGGTACAGAGAGAAGCAACCAAGCAAACAGCTCGGGGCATGGGGATGAGAACGCATAAAACACAGACGGCCAAGGGAGGTGGGGGGGATGGGAGGCTGGGGCGAGACACAGAGGGATGAACTAGGGCAAGTCACTAGTCCCATAGTTGGGCGGAACAAGTGATGATTTGTTTTTATTTTCTGCTTCTCCTTCTTTGTTTTCTTCTTTCTTCTTTTGCTGTTTGACCTTTGTCTTGAAAATCATAAATGTTTTTTTTTTTTAATGCTTTAAAATATGGAGTGGGCGTGGGCGCTGGGCTCAAAAGACATGGCAAGTGGTCACGGCTGAAGGCTGTGGCCACCTAGTGGGTGGAAAAGAAATATATTCTGAGAACGTAAACAGTGGCCACGGTCAAAGGTCATTGGTAGTGGCATGGTCGTGTTGTAAAATATTCAATAGGCACAGCCAAATTCTGTGCTCAATGGCGAGGGGCAAAGTGGGCCAAAAAGAGAGGGGAACATGTGCAGCGGCCATGACCAAAGGCAATGGCTAGTGGCCCTGTAGTGTTTTAAGATACAGAGAGGGCACGGCAGTAGGCCAAGCTCCCTAGCCCTGGCTAGAGGGCACGGCAGTAGGCCAAGCTCCCTAGCCCTGGCTAGAGGGCACGGCAGTAGGCCAAGCTCCCTAGCCCTGGCTAGGGTTTGAAAGACATGGAACGTGTCGACAGCCTTTGGCCGTGACCACTTAGTGGGTGTAAAAGAAGCATTTTCAGGGAACATATACAGTGGACCTGGCCAAAGTCCATGGTCCGTGGCGCATTAAAAAACTGGGGTATAACAAGCCCTTGAAATTCAATGAAAATACTTTAAAGTTTACTTAAGTGGAACAGATGTATCGCAACAAACCCCTTTAAATTCAGCACATGTGGGAAGTCATGACTGGCTTAACTCAGCGCATTCCCAAGAACAGATTCACAATAACATACCAAATGGCATTATGGGGGATAAAGCCTTTTTGGGGCACATCAACTGGAGTGTGCCAAGTAAAGCTGCCCATCATTTCCCACGACTGCTGAATTTCAAGGGTTTTGTTGCGATAAATGTTGTCAACTTAACTATATTTTAACTAAAGTTTTCTGTGTGAATATATATACATATATATTAAGTGACAAAACTTTCTTATTTGGAACTTCTATTCATGAATGTAACAAAATAATGTAATCAAAACGCCTTCTGTAACAAGCGCTACGATGCCCTTGGGCCGCCCGGAGCTATACAAAAATAAAATAACTAAATAGATAAATAAATAAATAGATACATTGGAGGGATGTTATGGTTAAGTTGCACTAATAAAAACCTATTAAATTGAATTAAGAAACGTGTTAAAGGGACATTATTATTGCAAGTACACTCTAATGCCCCTTTGAGGTTTATGGATATTCTTTTTTGGAGTCACACCTGCAGGATATTAGATGTACACATCTATATTTCTGAATTTTGACTGCATATACTTGATTAAAATGAATGTGGATGGTTGTGGACAATTTATTAATTGTTCCAGCAATTGGGTAAAAATGTATTATTAAAATGCTCTGTGTTTTTCTTCTTTGTGTCTATTGTATAATGCTATGATGAGTTTCTGAAACTGATGGTTTCCTAATATATATACTTCCAGATCATTTTGCTCCTGAAGAAGGGTGTGTTCCCCGAAAACGCGTAGAGCCCTTCATTTAATTGCAAGAATATTGCATTTTGCTTTTCTCTTTATTTGAAAGATTATTATATTAGTAGATTGCCTTGTCTCATTTTGGCCTTTTTGAATTTTTTGAACGTCTTGATATTTAAATGTTAACCAGAAGTGTCTGGTCATAATTTACTTTGTTAAACTTGTTTGTTTTGGCAACTATTCATTTATCTTTTGAAGTAAAAATTATAAATACATTTGTCTGATTTTGTATCAGCTTTAATGGTGTGCAGGGGACGGGAGTGTCTTTAGTTCTAGACACTTTTCTTTGTTTCATGGCCTACACATATCACCACCCTCAAGACCTACACATATCAACACCCTGAAGGCCTACACATATCCCCACCCTTAGGACCTTCACATATCACCACCGTGGAGGCCTACACATATCACCACCCGTAGGACCTTCACATATCAACACCCTTAAGGCCTACACATATCACCACCCTCAAGACCTACACATATCAACACCCTGAAGGCCTACACATATCCCCACCCTCAGGACCTTCACATATCACCACCCTGGAGGCCTACACATATCACCACCCGTAGGACCTTCACATATCACCACCCTAGGGCCTACACATATCACCACCCTGAAGGCCTACACATATCACCACCCTCAAGACCTAAACATATCAACACCCTTAAGGCCTACACATATCACCACCCTCAGGACCTTCACATATCACCACCCTGGAGGCCTGCACATATCCCCACCCTCGGGACCTTCACATTTCACCACCGTGGAGGCCTACACACATCACCACCCGTAGGACCTTCACATATCACCACCCTGGAGGCCTACACATATCACCACCCTCAAGACCTACACATATCAACACCCTTAAGGCCTACACATATCACCACCCTCAGGACCTTCACATATCACAACCCTGGAGGCCTGCACATATCCCCACCCTCGGGACCTTCACATTTCATCACCGTGGAGGCCTACACATATCACCACCCGTAGGACCTTCACATATCACCACCCTGGGGGCCTACACATATCACCACCCTGAAGGCCCACACATATCACCACCCTCAAGACCTAAACATATCAACACCCTGGAGGCCTGCACATAGCCCCACCCTCGGGACCTTCACATTTCACCACCCTGGAGGCCTACACATATCACCACCCTGAAGTCCCACACATATCACCACCCTCAACACCTACACATATCACCACTCTTAAGGCCTACACATATCACCACCCTCAGGACCTTCACATATCACCACCCTGGAGGCCTACACATATCACCACCCATAGGACCTTCACATATCACCACCCTGGAGGCCTGCACATATCACCACCCTGAAGGCCTACACATATCACCACCCTCAAGACCCACACATAACCACCCCGAATGCCTATACATATCACCACCCTCGAGACCTATGCATATAACAACCCTGAAGGCCTACACATATCACCACCCTGAATGCCTACTCATATCAACACACTGAAGGCCTACATATATCACCACCCTCAAGACTTACACATATTACCACCCTGCAGGCCCACACATATCACCACCCTCAAGACCTACTCATATCAACACCCTGAAGGCCTATACATAGCACCACCCTCCAGGTCTACTCACATCACCACCCTGAATGCCTACACATATCACCACCCAGAAGACCTACACATATCACCACCCTGAAGGCCCACACATATCACCACCCTCAAGACTTACACATATTACTACCCTGCAGGCCCACACATATCACCACCCTCAAGACCTACTCATATCAACACCCTGAAGGCCTATACATAGCACCACCCTCAAGGCCTACTCACATCACCACCCTGAATGCCTACACATATCACCACCCAGAAGGCCTACACATATCACCACCCTCAAGACCTACACATATCACCACCCTGAAGGCCTACACATATCACCACCCTCATGACCTTCACATAACACCACCCGGGAGGCCTACACATAACAGCACCCTCAGGACCTTCACATATCACCACCCTGCAGGCCTACACATATCACCATCCTGAAGGCCTACACATATCACCACCCACAAAGCCTACACATATCAACACCCTGAAGGCCTACACATATCACCACCCTCAAAACCTTCACATAGCACCACCTTGTAAGCCTACACATAGCACCAATATCAAGACCTACACATATCACCACCCTGGAGGCCTACACATATCACCACCATCAAGACCTACACATATCACCACCCCAAAGGCCTACACATATCACCACTCTGAAGGCCTACGCATATCACAATTTTTAAGACCTACACATAGCCCCACCTTGAAGGCCTACACATTTAACCACCCTGAAGGCCTGTATATATCACCACCCTCAAGACCTACACATACCACCATGCTGCATGCCTACACATATCACCACCCTGAAGGTCTACACATATCACCACCTCAAGACCTACATATATCACCACCCTGAAGGCCTATACATAGCACAACCCTCAAGGCCTGCACATATCACCACCCTGAATGTCTACAGATATCACCATGCTGAAGGCCTACACATATCACCACCCTCAGGACATTCACATATCACCACTCTGGAGGCCTACACATATCACCACCCTCAGGACCTTCACATATCACCACCCTGGAGGCCTACACAGATCACCACCCTGAAGGCCTACACATATCACCACCCTCAAGACCTACACATATCACGACCCTCAAGACCTACTCATATCACCACAATCAACAACTACACATATCACCAACCTGAAGGCCGACACATATCAACACCCTTAAGGCCTACACATATCACCACCCTCAGGACCTTCACATATCACCACCCTGGAGGCCCACACATATCACCACCCTCAAGACCTACACATATCACCACCCTGAATGTGTACACATATCACCACCCTCAAGACCTACGCATAACCACCCCGAATGCCTACACATATCACCACCCTCGAGACCTATGCATATCACAACCCTGAAGGCCTACACATATCACCACCCTGAATGCCTACTAATATCAACACCCTCAAGGCCTACATATATCACCACCCTCAAGACTTACACATATAACCACCCTGCAGGCCCACACATATCACCACCCTCAAAACCTACTCATATCAACACCCTGAAGGCCTATATATAGCACCACCCTCAAGGCCTACTCACATCACCACCCTGAATGCCTACACATATCACCACCCAGAAGGCCTACACATATCACCACCATGAAGGCCCACACATATGACCACCCTGAATGCCTACTCATATCAAAACCCTGAAGGCCTACACATATCACCACCCTCAAGACTTACACATATTACCACCCTGCAGGCCCACACATATCACGACCCTCAAGACCTACTCAGATCAACACCCTGAAGGCCTATACATAGCACCACCCTCAAGGCCTACTCACATCACCACCCTGAATGCCCACACATATCACCACCCAGAAGGCCTACACATATCACTACCCTCAAGACCTACACATATCACCACCCTGAAGGCCTACACATATCACCACCTCATGACCTTCACATATCACCACCCGGGAGGCCTACACATATCAGCACCTTCAGGACCTTCACATATCACCACCCTGCAGGCCTACACATATCACCATCCTGAAGGCCTACACATATCACCACCCACAAAACTTACACATATCAACACCCTGAAGGCCTACACATATCACCACCCTCAAAACCTTCACATAGCACCACCTTGTAAGAATACACATAGCGCCAATATCAAGACCTACACATATCACCACCCTGAAGGCCTACACATTTAACCACCCTGAAGGCCTGTATATATCACCACCCTCAAGACCTACACATACCACCACATTGAATGCCTACACATATCACCACCCTGAAGGTCTACACATATCACCACCTCAAGACCTACATATATCACCACCCTGAAGGCCTACTCATATCACCACGATCAACAGCTACACATATCACCACCCTCAAGACCTACTCATATCACCACGATCAACAGCTACACATATCACCAACCTGAAGGCCGACACATATCACCACCCTCAAGACCTACACATATCACTACCCTGAAGGCCTATACATAGCACCACCCCCAAGGCTTACTCATATCACCACCCTGAATGCCTACACATATCACCACTCGGAAGGCCTACACATTTCACCACCTTCAGGACCTTCATATATCACCACCCGGGAGGCCTACACATATCACCATCCTGAAGGCCTACACATATCACCACCTTCAGGACCTTCATATATCACCACCCGGGAGGCCTACACATATCACCACCCTGAAGGCCTAAACATATCACCACCCTCAAGACCTACATATATCACCAACCTGAAGGCCTACACATATCATCACTTTCAAGACCTACACATATCACCACCCCAAAGGCCTATGCATATCACCACCCTCCGGACCTTCACATATCACCACCTGGAAGCCCTACACATATGACCACCCTCAGGACCTTCACATATCACCACCCTGGAGGCCTACACATATCACCACCCTGAAGGCCTACACATATCACCACCCTCAAGACCTACACATATCACCACCCTGGAGGCATACACATATCACCACCCTCAAGACCTATGCATATAACCACCCTGAAGGCCTACACATATTTGATGTACTAATACTCATAGATCTTTTAATTAAAAATAAGCAATTGTGAGAAACAAAGGAAAGTATTCAAGACTTTATAATACATCGAACAACTCACCACTATTGCACGTTCTTGGTATTTTGCTATCACATATTATTGGGGTATTCCACTGCTGAGAAGCCGTGTGCGAGCTGTGAACACAGTATGCAGCCTAATCTGGCTGGGATGTGATGTCAAAGAAAGGCATGTTCAACAAAGCTTCAACAAGACTTCAAGAAAGCTTCAACAAAGATTCAATAAGGCTTCAATAAAGTTTCAACAAGACTTCACCAAGTCTTCAACAAGTCTTCAACAAGGCCTCAATAAAGCTTCAACAAGACTTGAACAAAGCTTGAACAAGACTTCAACAAGGCTTATTTATTTATTGTTTACATGTGTATAGCTCACAAACAGCCCTTGGGCTTTGTGGCACTGTTACTTGAGGGGAATTTAGTTACAGGAGAGTTACAAGTGGATAAAGCATTTACATGTTGTACATGAATACATTTGAGCACAAGTTATAAAGGTTCCATTTGTTAAAATCACTGCAAACATGACCGTTACCACAAAATATTGCGGCAAAAAGGCAGTGGTTTTGCCACCGCAATCCATGTAAAGGATGCAGGGGACACCCCCGCAACCCCTGCTCTCCTTAAATGGTGTAATGGGGTACTCCTTTAATTATTTTTTTTTGTTTGTTTTATTGGTTAATCAAATTTAAACCTTTAACATTCCTCCATTTTCAAAAAATTGACATCTCCAATGTTCTTCAAAATAGGTTAAGATTTGCTGAAATTAGTTTGTTCAATCTAATCGGCCTGCTGGAGTTGACTCACAGTCCAGGGCTGACTTCCTCATGGTCCAATTTTAGCGATTCGACAAATTTTAATGCGTCTAAGGTTCTACCGACCTTTTCAACCGTCAGTAGCCACTCCCAGTATTCTTCTTCCATCTCCTCAGTGATGTTACTAATATAACTGCCCATATAAGCCTGTCTTTTCGATTCCAAGTTCGGGCAGGCTAACATCACGTGCCTGACAGATTCTAGTTGATCTTTATTTTTACAGAACCTGCAGTAAGCTTTTGTTTTTTCAATGATCCTTCTTATCCATTTTACCTCTCTGCAATGCCATATGTTAAGTCTGCAGCGCATCAACAAGTCTCTGTAGTGGTTAGATGGAAATTTCAGCAGGTAGGGTGGAAGTCTATTTAAGCCTTTTTTTCCCAGATAATATTATAACACAGGTTTCTTTTCAGTCTTTTCTCCTGTGTTTCCTCCCAGTCCTTTTCCCGAATAATTCTTTTGGCTTTATCTGGGTTGCACTTCAGGGTATCTTCGAGACATTTACCTGTTCCAAGCTGGCTTTACATCTCTTTTTCCAGTTGAGGAACATTATGTCTTCATTTGGTACCTCGTCTGTACTAAAATTTCGAAAGGCTGAGGCGGATTGTTGAGGATACACTTCCTATAAAGGGATAAGGATTTCCATAGCGCAATTGAGGCCACAGATTGTAGCCTTAGCTCTGTTCTTATGAGCTCTAGTGGTAACGAATTCGGAAGGCGCAAGATCTTTCGCCAAAAATAGGCCATGCATATGTTCCATACTTCCCATCTTAAGGCTAATAGTGCCTCTGCTCCATATGTGATTACGGCCACCACTTTTTGCTTATAAAAAGTTACTATCGGCGTCAAGGAGAATTTGCCGTATCTACGATGTATACATGTTCCTTGGTTAGTCCGGGTTGTTAGTTTTTCCCGGATTAATGCGTAATGCGCCTGTTCATTACAGTTTTTATTTATCATTATCCCAAGATACATTGTAGTTTCCACCTCCTCCAATTTTTCTTTTTCCAATGACCATGTCTGGATTTTCCCTGCAGTTTTTCTTCCACGACATGACTTCATGGTTAGGATCATAGATTTTTTGACATTGATCTTCATGTCATTATCTTTTAAGTATTTGTTGAAGGCCTTGATCCGTCTTTGTAGTCCTATTGGTGTCTGGTCTACAAATACTGCGTCATCCGCATATAGCATCCACAGTATCTCGGTTCCATTTATCTTCGGAGGGAATGCGCGGATCTGATCTTGGGTTATCTTCATGTCTGCCATATATAGGACAAAGAGGAAAGGGGCTTACGCGCATCCCTGTTTTATTCCCCGCAACGTTTTGATCTTCCTAGATAGCCCTCTGTTTGGTGTAGTTTGGATTTGAATCGAGGTATCAGTATAGAGGGCTTGAGTTGCTTCTAGCAGATCCGTAGGGCAACCCCAGTTTCTCATTTTTGACCACAGGCGCTCTCTATTTATCCCATCAAAAGCTTGTTTGAGGTCTATAATGGCCAAGTAGATCGTTTTTTTTCCCCTCTAGCGCCTTTGCCTTCAACAGGTTGATCAGGAATAGATTCAGTGCGGTACCAACACCACTAACGAAGGCTGTTTGCCTTTCATCCAAGATTTTAGCCTGAGATAACCATTTTTTTAGGTCCCTTAGTAGAAGGGATGCAAATAGCTTACCAATTGAGTCTGATAACGCCATCGGCCTGTAATTTCTAGGGTTTCCCCAATCTCCTTTTTTGTAAATCGGTACAATGTAGGCCTCATTCCACGTGGTTGGTATTTGTCTAGCTTTTTTATTTGTTGAAATAGCATGTATATTAGATCAGACCAGTCTTCACAGTTTTCTTTCAGCATTTTATTAGAGATGCCGTCTGGGCCTGCTGCCCTGGAAGTACTCAGTTTTTTTATTAGAATTAGGATATTGTCTCTATCAAAATCCAGGGCCCATGGGATGTCGTCAGGCTTCACCTTGGTGCTTTTTCCTCATTTTTCCCTGCATATAGTGCAGTGTAATGCTGAAACCAATTTTCTTCTGAGACTTGGTTGACACCTATTGCCGATTGGTTGAGGTCCCTGTTGTTAAGTAGGTCCCACGTACTTCTTGTATTATTTGTGGATATTGCGGCTATCATTTGTTCAGCATCTCTTTGTAATCTCAAGTAGCAGGTTGAACGCAGCCAATTTTTATATGTTTGCCGACACTTCCTCAGGAGTTCATCTCTCTCTCTACTGTTGTCCTTTTTTATACATATGAGATCCGCTCTATATTGTTTTCGTCTACCAACAACAAGTTCGTCATATGCATGTTTTTTTTTTATTTGCTCAGTTTTAGTTGAATCATGCTTGACCACAAAAGCTTCCAACAACCATTTGTACTCAACCACCTCTTCATCGTTTATTGTGGCACCTTTGTATTCTTGCACCAATTTTGGGATCACCTGATTTTTTATCCTCAATTGATTTCTTCCCCATGAGACCTCTGTCTCCATCGTTCTTTCGCCTCCTGTGGTTGGTCTTATTTCCCAAACGAGTTCTATTGCCAACAGACAGTGGTTGCTATTCACTTGTTTGATTATTTTGAATTAGTTTATCCCAGGTAACGTGTTCCCTCCTACAAAGCAATAGTCTAGACATGCTCCCGATTTACCACTGTGCCATGTGTTGGCACCAATTAGATCTCCTCTCGTCTGGCCATTCAGCATTCTCATATCACAGATTCTCATTTCCTTCATCCATGTTTTTTCTTTTCCTAATAGTTGTTCTATTTCTTTGATTTTACCCTCCTTATCTAGCAATTTGATGTTTAGATCCCCATTTAAAAGTATCCGCTGATCTTTTTCCTCCGCCATAGATTTATCAATGGTGTCCATGATTGATTTTAGATAGGTCCTCGGCCTAGGCATGTTCTCACTCCAGTAGGTATTAATCAGAATCATTTTTTCTGGCACTTCCCTTTCTTCCACTTTGAATGTTATTTTCAGTATTTGCACGTATGGATTTGGGGTGTAATGTTCTAGCACTTTTAAAGGACTATCCATTTTCTTTAGTATCATAAGGCCTCCAAATGGTCTTCCATTAGGGCCCTTTCTGGCCGGGTTGATATAGACTTCATAGCCCTCACACACTGGAGGTTCGCGCAACCAGGATTCCTGAATCGAGATGAGGTCATATTTGGCCAAGAAGCCGTTGTCTTTTGAAAGCAGGTGTTTAAATCCTCTAGTGTTCCATGAGGCACAATGGACGGGTCTCTGCTGGCCCTCCTCACTCTATTGTTTCTTCTTAGAGTTCAAGTTGCTCGCCATCCATGATGAGTCGTTAACTTTATTTCCTACTTTATTTGAGCTACTTTTCATCCTCGTAGGATTCTCTGAGTTGTCCACAGTAAATCTCAGGGTTTTCAATGTCTTGTCACTTTTTTTGTTATTGATGGGTTTTCTTTTTGGGTTTTCTCTCTATCTTTTCCTTTTTTTTTAACCCTTTTCTGGGGCCATCTCCTCGACAGATCTGTTTTTTATGCGCTTTTTCCCTGTAGAGTTTTCTTTATTATGTACTGAAATCTCCTCTTTGGATTCTTTTCTTTCTTTCCTTATTGTTTTTGGTTTATTTTGCTTAAAGTCATCACCCAGATCCTTGAGTCGAAAGCCCTTTTGTTTTAGAATGTCACTAGCCGCTAATAATTTCTGCTTGACCTTGTTAGAAGTCAGATGTAGTATGACTTGGTCCATCCTCTGTTCCCTAAGGAATTCAACTATTTTTATATCATCAGTTGATATTGTGCGTAAGGCTGCAGTTTGATTGCAGAGCTCCATCACATAGCTCCTGTTTAGCACCGCCCTTCTAGGGCCGTTTGATGTGGTTTATAATTTGAGGTAACATCCTTTGAATAAAATAGATTTCCTCGGAGATGGTAAGGGGGACACTTTCCTTTCCTTAGCTTCAATTTGCTCCTTGTCTTTGGTATAATTTTTTTGATTTGGACGGGGATTTCCCTGTTGCTTACATGTTTCCATCTCTTTCTTGTCCTGCTCTTCACTTTTTCGTTCCAGGGTTCTGAATTGGGCAGAATCTTTTACAGTACTACTAACAGGTTTTCTTTCCAGTGCTTCTGGTCTTCTACCTGTCTTCCTGATGGACTCAGGGATGGCCTCTCATTGGGGTTTCTCTCTCTTACGATCTTTTGGATTAAAGGCCGGATCAACGGTGTCCCAGTTATCTATCGTTTGCCATTCCGATAGGCTGATGCTTTCCCAGCCTTCCTCATCGCTGATGTTGTCCATGAGTTCAATCAAATCACTTAAATTCGCAGGCTGCTCTCGGTCTTCCCGTTTAGTCTCTGTTGCGGCTTTTTTTAGACCTTTTTCTCCATCAGTCTCTATGCTATCTAACTCGCTCATGGTCAATTCTCTTCTGGGCTTCTTTGCACACTGTATGTTTTCTATTCTGGGTGGCGTATTAATTTCTCAAAAATGCTCTTGAACCATTTACTTTGCGTTTGAGAGCTTCATTCTTTGATTTTTTTCCCTTTTCGTTTGTTTTTTTTGCATCCCCTTTCCCCTTTTGGTGGGCCTATTCCTTGGAAATACCTCCTGCAAAGATTGCAAAGTTGGATTGATCCGGCTGAGCTGGGGCCGGCTCGGGGGTCGGATCACTTTTATCCTCTCCCTTTTTCCCAGAAGGGATCAGAATCACATCCTCAAGTTGTAGCTCTATTTGTGTGAGGTGGGCACTGTAGCCCTGTTTCAGTTTCATTGGGCCTTTCCCTTCTTTAGGGTTTATTCCCAGAAGATCGCCATCGTTCTTTTGTTTATGTACACTTCTCATCCATTTGCAGTCCTCAAGGACAGCTTCCATCAGTAGGGATTTATCATTTGCGTCTCTTCTTGCTAGCTCACTGAAGCGACTTTGCTGGAGTTGGGTTAATTCTGCTTCTTTGTTTATTCATATATTTAAACTCTGCAAAGACGCTTCCAATTGTACATTTGCCTCTTTTATTTGTGTGTTGCTGGTAATCACCTCTTGAACGGAGTCTTTGATCACCTCGTAAAGTTTTAAAAAAGGGGCCAGTGTAATATTTAGCGAGGCCATGACCACTTTTTGAATGTGCTCCATATCCTTTTCTCTTCCAAGTTTACAGGCTTCAGTTGTTATCCGTATGATATGTTCATCCAGTGGCTCTCCTGGGCTCAGGCTAGCGTCTTCCGATGCTGGTGTCTCAGTCATTTTTTTTGCTATTTGATCCTCATAGTTTGGTACTTTTAAGATTGGATCTTTCCGTAGTTCATCTTGCATAGAAGGATTTCCTTCTTCGGGGGTTGGTGTTGGAGTCATTTTCATTGATGTTTGACTCCCCTGGTGTTTAGTTGCTATCATGACAGAGTCCTCCACCCCAAAAGATCTCCCTTCGGCTTGATCTTTGTCCAGTGCTGCCATTCTCTCGTTTATTAAGGAGAAGCTCTTTATTTTCTCTCTTTCGATTTTCCCCGTCAATATGGTTATATCTTGCAAGATTTTATTTGCTAGACTTGAATTGCTCAGGTTGGCTGGTGGTCGATCTAAGTTTCCGTCGGTACTAAGTCTTCCGGATAGAATCGTCCTCCCCGATTCTCTCTGGACTTGTTTGTCATTACACACAGGGGTGTGGTGCGTTTTATTCGTTTCATTACGGGCACTTAGATGTGAGCTCCCTTTTTCTCGTTGGCATTTTGTAGTCGTAGCCCTTTCATCAATCTGGTTATATTTTTGATAGCTTTTTTCCTTGAGATCTTGATTTGAAAAGTCTTCCCTATATGGCTGGAAGATATCAAATATTACTGGGGTTGCCTCCGTAGAGTCAGTATGTTGTGACTTTTCTCCCAAAGCGGTAGAGTCCTGAAGGACTTTTTCCAATTGGCCTAATTCAATCACGTCCCACTGGTCTCCATGTTCCAATGATGCCTCGAATGCCTCTAATAATTGCGGTTCCCTAGTGGTACTGTTAAGAGGCTCCGTGGCATGACTGAGTTCCTTTATGTGAAGCTTTGTCGTTTCACTTAATCTCAGATCAGCTCTGCCCTCTGCCGGGGGGTCATGTAGGTCTATCATGCCCTCACCAGGAGAGGGTGTAGTCAAATTTGGGTTCCCGGCTAATATACCATCGATCTTATTTGAGGAGTACTGGCTTTCACTAAGATCAGTCAGGAGTATTCCAAACTAGGCAGGTTCTCACTGGCCTCGGTTTCACTTCTTGGCTCAATAATCTCAATTTCAATGTCTGGTCTCTGATTGTCCAGAGCTTTCTCAGGGGAAACCCCCGAGGGCATGCTAGGTTCATCCAACCCTCTTTCAGACTCCTTCAACAGGATAGAGCCATAGCTTGAAGCCGTTTCGTCTGATACACCAGCAATCTGTTCAGCCACTTTCCCCTGGTCTGCGTGTCTGTCAGACGGCTTGGGCATTACAGGGTCTAGAAGTGGGTGGTTTAAAGTCTGTGCTGCAATAGAAATAGTGCAAGCCATGGGTTGATCAGGAGACTTTGGAGCCAACAGCAGATTTTCTTCCGTATCCAAGCACAACAATTGGTGGCTTCCCATTTCCGTGTTAGCCAAATTTGCCCCCACAGATAAACTCTTGCGCTTTTTGGTGCAGAAGGGTAGTCGGCTCTGTTTAAGCATTGATGTTTTCAGTGTATGTTCCGGACTCCCATTTACCTCTGGGAGTGATGCAAATCTTTGCCTTACCTGGAGTCGAGTTCTCAGTGCAGTAGCTTGAAGATCCGGAGTAACGGGAGCTGACTTAATTCCGGCATGCAGCTCCTCTTAATGATGCCTTAGTTTCGGTCGAGTTGGGCAGCCTACAGCCAAGCCAGCCAGCCAAGCGACAGCAAGCAGCCAAACAGCTCAACAGCAGTAATAGCCACCTGAACAATGCCCTTTGCGCGCTCAGGCTTAGCACCGCAAGGGTGTATGGGTGCTAGTTATGTAGCACTTCCTGTAGGCGTCTCTCGTGGCAGAGTGGGGCAGGGCCAACCAGTGCAATGACGCTCTCTCCTGCACCGCGTCTTCATTTCCCTTCAATTCAAGGCGCTTTACCCTAACACCTCCAAAGTCCTCCAGATGGCTGGCAGAGGGCAGGTGAGGGGGTCGCAGCCACAGCTCAACAGCAGTAATATCCACCTGAACGATGCCCTTTGCGCGCTCAGGCTTTAATGGGTCAAAACACTGCATTTTTGCCACAATTTTTTGTTCTGCTGGCGTTGCAATAATCAACCACGAGCAGTGGTCGCTTATTGCTTCAACAAGGCTTGAATAAAGCTTCAACAAGAATTGAACAGGACGTTAGCAAGGCTTGAATAAAGCTTCAACAAGAATTGAACAGGACTTCAGCAAGGCTTGAATAAAGCTTCAACATGAATTGAACAGGACTTCAGCAAGGCTTGAATAAAGCTTCAACAAGAATTGAACAGGACTTCATCAAGGCTTGAATAAAGCTTGAATAAAGCTTCATCAATGCTTCAACAAAGCGTCTATGAGGCTTCAACACGAATTCAACAAGGGCCCTGCAACTATGCACACCTACCCTGATGGACTCTACTACTGCCGCTTCCTTGCGCTTAGTCTTGGGACTATTATTGAAATACTCCAGCTGTGCAGGTCTCGGTATACACCCCGGCTAGATGCCGTGTGTCCCCAGGGGCGCCCCGTGTCTTCTTGTTCATAAGTCTGTGAGCTGTAGACGTGTCTCCCTACTGTCTGCACCCGTGACCCCATCATTCTGAGGTGTGCAGGTGATGTCGGTCCCTGGGTGGTGTTGCAGGGGAGCCCCATGGCACGCCATGAGATGACTTTGGCCGGCGTCCAGCTCTGGCGTGACGCTCACGCCGAAAGCGATTACCGCACGCCCGGCCCATCATTATCGCCATGGACTGGGGGGTGGGGGCGGGGGATGCTATGAAGCGAGAAAGATTGTCCCGAGTCTTTTTTGTAGCACCGTAGCCTCAATTAAACGGCGCTTCCCAGCAACAGGTGGCGGAGGCCAGGGCGCTGCGTCGCGGCGCCTTAAATACTGTGCGCACGAAACGCAGGAATGCGCGTCCAATAAAACGCGCCTGCAGTATGCATGAGCCGCCTGCTGCTTCCGCTAAGTGATTAAAACGCTAATCTCCTCCAAGAAATGGGCCCCTATTTGTTTGTATTAATGTTAATAACTTGCTAAGCAATGATAAACGTATGATAATGTATTCCGAGAGCAGTGGAGGGTGCCCTGCAGACAGGCGCGCTAAATGAAGACTATGCTTGCGCGCTTTCTGAGCCTGAACATTAATAACCGTATTTCTTGGGCCTGGTGAGCAGGAATGCATGTGCATTACAGGCACAGAGTCATGCTAACGAGACGGCGCGGGGGTCCCGGAGCAACCTAGGCCCAACCCTTAGAGCTGGCCACTCTCCGCCACGAGGAGCCTTGCGCTTAGCTAATGGCAGAGCTCATCAGTGTGATGGGCTGGGCACGCTTTGAAAGTAATGCCGCTCAAGAGGGGGGTCAACACCCAACACATTCAGGGCTGTGGTGATTAAAAGACAGTGTTTGCGCTGTGCTGTGCAGTTTAAAGAATGGCTGGTTTATGACTATCTGCCCCCGCTGCGCCTCTATCAATGACTATCAATAGGCATTCGGGCCCATGCAGAAGCTGTGGGTACTCACATCATCACTCAGCCCATGTGTGAGTCCACCGCCCAAGTCCAGCTCCGTGGACACACTCAACAGTAGCGTCCCAAGACTCAACGCTCAAGCTCACATGTTTAATTGGGGTTCTTAGGTTGTGTTTGTGCCACTTACAGTCGAACCTATTGCATTGAAGTACAGCTAGGGGAACATGGCATAAGAGGCAACACACAGCTTGTAGGTGTTGCTTGGTTATTTACCAACCCATTAACTGTCCATGGCCCTGCTAATCCCTATGGCCATTCCCACCCACTACTTTCCCATACCTGCCCAAAATACACCCTCTGCAAACTTTTTGCTCTCGCGGTTTCAAGCCTTACCTTCAAACTTTGCACTTGAAGTGCCAGCGAGTGTTATTTCAAAGCAGTCTTCTGAGAGTCAATGACTTAATTGGAGCTGTAAACCCACTACGTGTGTAATAACAATGTCTCAACCAGGTCTGGCTTCAGCCACTAGATTTACAAGCACTATGTCTGTCCTTCACTGAAGTCCTGTTAAAAACAAGCCTTGGCAAAGCCAACAGTTTTGCCTTGTGTATAGGTATTAGGCATTTGCCAGGTGCTGCTGTTAGATGACCGAGTACTCACACCCTTTTGCACCTGCTACCATCAACGGGCAGTTAATACCACTAGGGCAATGCCTGGCAAGTGCCTCTCCCGTGCCTACACAAACGCCCAGACAGTTGGCTTTAAATAAGGTATTTGATGATAGCAGGGACGAGCCTGTGTCCAGCGAGAGGTGGACACTGGGCAGAGGCAGTGGGTCATGGAGTCCCACGCTGCGTCCATGTACTTCTATGATTCGTTTCGCCTAATTTACAGGGTTCCAAGCACTGTCCAGCGGGCACCGATTCCCCACCGTCCCGGCAGCAGGTAACTCTGGCGTAGACTCCAGTAGACTTCTGGGAAAGAGTTACCCAAAGCTCCAGCTTTTGCCACAGTAGAGCACACTACATGGAGCGCCTGGAGGCCGGCTGCCGGCTGCCGGGTGGAGGCAGCTGTGCAAGAGTATGGAGAAGATTCTGCAGCTGTGCCGGCTTTCAAAGCTCCCAGAATCCAGTTACCCCAATGCCAGACGCTATATTCCAATAAAACATGAATCCACGGAAACTTGGCATCATATGAGTTTCTGGCTTTCTCTGCCTGGCATCCATGCTCTAGCACACATGCTTCCTAGCACCAGGCGGCTGGGGTGTGCTGCCCATGATTAGTGCTTGGGACTAAGAAACACGCATGTGTAGGATAGGACCGAGAAAACCTTCTGAACCCCAATCTCGTCTTACATGTGGGGAGCGCATATCCAGAAGGTTCAGATTCATTGGAGAGTGGCAAGGAACTTGGAACAGCGACTTGCCAGAGTGGGGCTTTGTCAACGTTTCAACAATCTCCAGTGGGCATGACCACAGAATCCCGGGGCCTGTTTCAGCTTGGTGGCTATCAAGGACACTGAGTACCCATCAGAAGGAGAAAGGTGCAGCCAAGAACCATGTCCTGCTACAACTGACCGGCGCCATCCACCAGCCAGACCTGTAAGGATGACCCACACAGGCAAGGGCAGAACATATTCATACCTAAAACCGTGGGAAGAGGTCAAGGAGAAGACCCACAGCTCACGCTTGGCATCGGTGAGCCCCAGCATGGCAGCCTCACCTACCCACATATTGCCCACAATCAATTCTGATCACACAGGAGTGGTGAATCTGCCAAGTGACACGTGGTTTCAGAGTAAAAGCCTGGCCTAGAGTACTGGAGATAGCGTGTGCCCAGTGATTCTGCTACCAGCACAATCACCACAGCCTGCGTCCCATAGCAATATATGTTGAGCACGGCGTCTAGAGTACTGGAGGTAGCATGTGCCGTGGTGCGTCCCATAGCAATACCTGTTGAGCACGGCGTCTAGAGTACTGGAGGTAGCATGTGCCATGGTGCGTCCCATAGCAATATGTGTTGAGCACGGCGTCTAGAGTACTGGAGGTAGCATGTGCCGTGGTGCGTCCCATTGCAATATGTGTTGAGCACGGTGTCTAAAGTACTGGAGGTAGCATGTGCCGTGGTGCGTCCCATTGCAATATGTGTTGAGCATGGCGTCTAGAGTACTGGAGGTAGCATGTGCCATGGTGCGTCCCATAGCAATATGTGTTGAGCACGGCGTCTAGAGTACTGGAGGTAGCATGTGCCGTGGTGCGTCCCACTGCAATATGTGTTGAGCATGGCGTCTAGAGTACTGGAGGTAGCATGTGCCGTGGTGCGTCCCATAGCAATACGTGTTGAGCAGGGCGTCTAGAGTACTGGAGGTAGCATGTGCCGTGGTGTGTCCCATAGCAATATGTGTTGAGCATGGTGTCTAGAGTACTGGAGGTAGCATGTGCCGTGGTGTGTCCCATAGCAATACGCGTTAAGCACGGCGTCTAGAGTACTGGAGGTAGCATGTGCTGTGGGGCGTCCCACTGCAATATGTGTTGAGCACAGTGTCTAGAGTACTGGAGGTAGCATGTGCTGTGGTGCGTCCCATAGGAATACGCGTTGAGCACAGTGTCTAGAGTACTGGAGGTAGCATGTGCCATGGTGCGTCCCACTGCAATATGTGTTGAGCTCAGCGTCTAGAGTACCAGAGGAAGCATGTGCCGTGGTGCGAACCATACCAATACGTGTTGAGCACGGCGTCTAGAGTACTGGAGGTAGCATGGGCCATGGTGCATCCCATAGCAATACGTTTTGAGCACGGCGTCTAGAGTACTGGAGGTAGCATGTGTCATGGTGCGTCCCACTGCAATACGTGTTGAGCACGGCGTCTAGAGTACTGGAGGTAGCATGTGCCGTGGTGCGTCCCATAGAAATACGTGTTTAGCATGGCGTCTAGCGTACTGGAGGTAGCATGTGCTGTGGTGCGTCCCATAGGAATACGCGTTGAGCACAGTGTCTAGAGTACTGGAGGTAGCATGTGCCATGGTGCGTCCCACTGCAATATGTGTTGAGCTCAGCGTCTAGAGTACCAGAGGTAACATGTGCCGTGGTGCGAACCATACCAATACGTGTTGAGCACGGCGTCTAGAGTACTGGAGGTAGCATGGGCCATGGTGCATCCCATAGCAATACGTTTTGAGCACGGCGTCTAGAGTACTGGAGGTAGCATGTGTCATGGTGCGTCCCACTGCAATACGTGTTGAGCACGGCATCTAGAGTACTGGAGGTAGCATGTGCCGTGGTGCGTCCCATAGAAATATGTGTTTAGCATGGCGTCTAGCGTACTGGAGGTAGCATGTGTCATGGTGCGTCCCACTGCAATATGTGTTGAGCACGGCGTCTAGAGTACTGGAGGTAGCATGTGCCGTGGTGCTTCCCATAGCAATATGTGTTGAGCACAGCATCTAGAGTACTAGAGGTCGCATGTGCCGTGGTGCGTCCCATAGCAACACGTGTTGAGCACGGTGTCTAGTGTACTGGAGGTAGCATGTGCCGTGGTGCGTCCCATAGCAATATGTTTTGAGCACGGCGTCTAGAGTACTGGAGGTCGCATGTGCCGTGGTGCGTCCCATAGCAATACGTGTTGAGCACGGCGTCTAGAGTACTGGAGGCAGCATGTGCCGTGGTGCGTTCCATAGCAATACGTGTTGAGCACGGCGTCTAGAGTACTGAAGGTAGCATGTGCTGTGGTGCGTCCCATAGCAATACGTGTTGAGCACGGCATCTAGAGTACTGGAGGTGGCATGTGCCGTGGTGCGCCCCATTGCAATACATGTTGAGCATGGCGTCTAGAGTACTGGAGGTGGCCTGTGCCGAGGCGCGTCCCATAGCAATACGTGTTGAGTACGGCGTCTAGAGTACTGGAGGTAGCATGTGCCGTGGTGCGTCCCACTGCAATATCTGTTGAGCACGGCATCTAGAGCACTGGAGGTAGCAGGTGCTGTGGTGCGTCCCATAGCAATACGTGTTGAGCACATATTACCAAATGAAGAATCCAAGTGGTCCATACCCATATACCCTGAAGCTCTGCTTTTCGACTGCTTAGCATGCATCCTAACTGTTTGAACACCACCCCATCCGTGCCCCCTTGTGACTGTCTTTTTTTAATATAATGGTTTTGTAGCTTTTGTTGAGCACAGAGTCTAGAGTACTGGAGGTAGCATGGCCGTGGTGCGTCCCATAGCAATACGTGTTGAGCATGTCGTCTAGAGAACTAGAGGAAGCATGTGCCGTGGTGCGTCCCATTGCAATAGGTGTTGAGTACGGCGACTAGAGTACTGGAGGTAGCATGTGCCGTGGTGCGTCCCATTGCAATATTTGTTGAGCGCGGCGTCTAGAGTACTGGAGGTAGCATGTGGCGTGGTGCGTCCCATTGCAATATTTGTTGAGCACGGCATCTAGAGTACTGGAGGTAGCATGTGCCGTGGTGCGTCCCATAGCAATATGTGTTGAGCATGGTATCTAGAGTATTGGAGGTGGCCTGTGCCATGGTGCGTCCCATAGCAATACGTGTTGAGCACAGCGTCTAGAGTACAGGAGGTAGCATGTGCCGTGGTGCCTCCCATAGCAATACGTGTTGAGCACGGCGTCTAGAGTACTGGAGGTAGCATGTGCCGTGGTGCGTCCCATAGCAATACCTGTTGAGCACAGCGTCTAGAGTACTGGAGGTAGCATGTGCCGTGGTGAGTCCCATAGCAATACGTGTTGAGCACGGCATATAGAGTACTGGAGGTAGCATGTGCCGTGGTGCGTCCCATAGCAATACGTGTTGAGCATGGCATCTAAAGTACTGGAGGTAGCATGTGCCGTGGTGCGTCCCATAGCAATACCTGTTGAGCACGGCGTCTAGAGTACTGGAGGTAGCATGTGCCGTGGTGAGTCCCATAGCAATACACGTTGAGCACGGCATGTAGAGTACTGGAGGTAGCATGTGCCGTGGTGCGTCCCATTGCAATACACGTTGAGCACGGCGTCTAGAGTACTGGAGGTAGCATGTGCCGTGGTGCGTCCCATTGCAATAAGTGTTGAGCATGGCGTCTAGAGTACTGGAGGTAGCATATGTCATGGTGCATTCCATAGCAAAACGCGTTGAGCACAGAGTCTAGAGTACTGGGCAGCAGCCCCCAGGCGTAGCTTGCACATCTACATCAACCCGTCACCACCATCATAGGTCAGATCAGGTGCCAGGCGGTGCCACAGACCACTTCTTCACCAGATTCCCACTGTAGCCTTCCAGCCACCACTAGCCACTTCCACCGGGACCTACCACCCCACAATCCACTGGTACTGAAGAAGGTGCATCTCTCATTGGGTGGCTTCCTGAGCTAATCCACTGCAGCCACAGATGCCACCATTGCCAAGTAATGACACTAAAAACCAGACCTGACCCAAGAAGCCTGGGGCCTGGAAATGGCACCCTGGAGGCCCTAATCCTCCTTTGCCCAGAAGGTCCACGGACATCACCAACCTGATTCATGCTCAGGTGTGCCATGGTTTGGCTTCTCTTCCTTTCTAGCAATGCTCGTGCTTCTGGACTCATAAGTAGAGCACGGAACCCATGAGGGGGCGAGGACCTCCAAAGAGCATCTGTACTTCAGAACTATGAGCCATTACTGAAGATTAGCCCACTCTAGTCTTCATACATGGCTCGTACACTTCACATGTGCATGAGCCAATGTCTCCACACACCATCTACAACTCTCTCTTACAAAATACTCACTCTCCTCTAGACCTCTACGCTCCTCTGGCACCAACTCCCTGTGGGTGAAGCATTTTGCTAAACAGAGGGTTGGTGGTGGTATGCTCTCCTCAGCTGAACCCTCCTATGGAACAGCCTCCTCCTCCCTCTGCGTCTTGAGCAGGACCTTCTTAAGTTCTGAAAGCACCTCATGACTGCCCTCATCTCCTCCTCCTTCCCTTCTTCCCTCCTCTGCTAATCCCACAATTGCTGCGATCGGTGTCTTGGACCCTTATGCATCCTCTGGGCCCCTGACCACTCACACCCAATCATCTCAGCATCTGCCTTCCTTCAGCACTTGCCTCGGCACACCCTCCGCACTGGAGACTCACACTTTTCCACCCAACGCAGCTCCTGCCTGCAAAGCTCTTACCATAGCTTGCACTTAATCTGTGGCTCACCCTCGAGCACAGACACCCCAGCACCTACTCCACTGCCCTCTTCCTTGCTGCACTTGCACGTTCTGAATACTCACAAGGCAGTGTAGGTCCAGCCGTCCCTTCCCCCACTGCATTGTTTGTATATTTAATTGTCCTGCAATCGCATGCTCCCCCCTTGTGGGCCTGTGGGCGCTTTAAAACAGAATGTATTTGCTGCATAAGTGCCCAACAGGCAAACAATAAACTAAAGTGAACTAGCACCCCATGCCATGGAGAAGCGCAGCCACAATAGGTGATATGCTTTCCTATCACCGTGCTAGCCAATCCTTGGCTCCAGACACTGCTTGAGGTCTGACCTCTCCCTTGGTTAGCACTAGAAGCTTCACGTTTTCCATTAAATATTAATTTTTCTTTAGGCATTTTCTATCACGTGAATGAGAGTGACTGGGCATTCATCTGTGTTGTCTCGGCGACAGCCGGTGTACTGAATCTGTTATCGAAGCATCATATAGAATTTTAGCCTGTATGCTCAGCCACAGCTACCAAAGGTGAGCCAAGGAAGGCACATATACCCATGTAGCCCCTGCAGGCATAGCACTGAGCTCAGAGAGGACTCCAGTCTTACAATCATTAATGGCTGCTAGCCCAGGAGTGCCAACATAGCACCCTCCAGATATGTTGGTCTAGAACCCCCATCATCCCTGGGCAGCATGCTGAACGGCGAGGGATCAAGGCAGTTCTGGACGGGTGGTTATGCCTGGGATCCCCTGACCACTGCCTCCTTGCAGAAAGATCTAGAGAAATGCGTGATGTCAGGGGTTACAACATGTGGTTGAACTAGGGAGACCCGGAATTGAGGGCTGGTCTCGAGGCTCCGAAGGTGTTACTTTCACCTCTGGACCACATCTGCTGAATGCGAATGTCTCTATAATCTGGTGTATGTCTCTTCTTTGGACACTGGGGATGCCCCTCCCCCACCACCAGAGGGTGTAATCAGATAGCTCCTAAAGGAGCTTAGCGCTGGCCTAAGTGTAAAGGGAGTCACTCTTCAAAGTGCTTCAGTCAATTCTAAAAGTTGCTCCAGTGGGCCGAAGATCTGTCACTGGTTCAAAGTTGATGAACTTCACGCTGAGCGCCTTCACAATGAGGACAACCCTAGTGGCAGTTCCGTCCGCGTTACTAAGGGTAGAACCCGGTTACACCCAGGGGTACATGATGCAGCGGCGTGCAGACACTTCAGGAGTGTTGGAGCCACAACGGCCATCTCGTCTTCGCTTTTCTCAGCTTTGTCAGCAGACATGGCGAGGAACGTGTTTGAAGGGATAACGAGGGAAAAAGGGGTTCCCAGGGTGTCCATCGCATTAGAGAGGGGAACAGAAAAGGAGTGGGCTGGCAAAATGATGTCTTGCGTAGCGGGGAACCTGGGACTGGAAAGGGGGACATCGACAAGTCAGGCCTGCTGCAAGTAGGGAGACCAGACATCCCGGTATTTGCCCCTTGATCCCACATCTCAAGGGTTTTTTAAGTTTTAAAACTCTGTCTCTGCATTTGAGGGATGGATTTTTGCAGGGAATGGATCAATACATCTTTAAATGGGGCAAGGCATCGCTCTCCCTGCTCACTTTCACCCCCCCCCATTTCCTCCCCCTTCCTCCATGGCCTCTCTCCTCCAATGGGAGTTCTGAGCCTGCAACACACCCGTCTACTTTGCGTGGAGCAATCAACCGACATAGAAGTAGGACAACCGTTTTATTTGACTCCTATTTCTGTTTTTATGTCCGCTATAACCAGTGCATTGAGTGGGCCAGGGCTGGCTAGTCCCACCAGTTTCCCCAAGGTGGGGCTGAGCGGGGGCCCTGCCAAGGCCCCCAGGTCCCAACACACCACAGCAGGACACATTATCCTGCCACAGCCGCAATGGGAGATGTGCCCGCCATTTTAGAGTCAAGAAAGCTGACAGAAGTGCTGTGGCTGGCACTTCTGTCAGTTACTGTAACTTCCTTTTGTGACCCCTTGCAGAGGAGTCACAAGAGGAAATTACTGTCCTTTTGTGTCCCGCCCCCTCCCCAGGTCACACCTCAGACTTTGTCTGTCGTCAAACCTTTATAAATGATGGATTGAATTGTGTACTTTTCGAGCCATCGTTTATAAACATAGAAATGTTTTTTTTTTTTAAATGGTTTGAAAAGTACTAAATTCATAAGGTATGTGCACACATATATACATGTTATATATGTGTGTGCGTACCTTACTACGGTTTGTGTCCTTTTCAAGCCATCTTATATAAACATAGACATATGCAACATATTTCTATGTTTATAAAAGATGGCTTGCATAGTACATACACCTAGTAAGGTACACACCACACCAATATATAAATGCTTACTTGCATTCATATATTTGTTTGTGCACTTTTCAGGCCACGCCCTACCCGCAAGCCACGCCCCAAATGATGCCCACCCCACCCCCTATTTTCTTACGCCACTTAAAGCCCTGGCTAAAACTGTAGCCATAATTCTATATTCATCCTCTGTCCTGTTTTTGTATGTTGAGTATCTGCTCGTCCCCGCTGGTGCAAGACACCATGGATTGGACAGTACGTGAGGTTAGGGTTTGCATGAATGTTGCTCTCACGTTAGCACGGGCACAGGGCCCACACCTGCGGCATGCCCCCAGGGCTGGCAATGGCTGCTCTGTGCCCAGCAGGAGGGGCGGGGGGGCACCTGGTTCGTGCACGGACAGTTTGATGCACAGTGTGCGGAGGAGGCCCCTCTGATGAAGTAAATTAATGTTTGTGTATGTTGTTCCATTCGAGCTGGGCTTTCAATGGAACATGCAAAGCTGCACGCGCCTCAGACTGTTCAGTACTGAGATGCTCCCTGGGTGATGTGCAGGGCAGGTAAGTGATGCCCGCGGCAGGGGTGCGACCTTGCCCGTCAGCAGAGGGTGGCAGGAGTACTCAGGGGGCTGATGGTCTCTGCGTGCTCCATGAACGCAACGATGCTGCTGCCTTGTGAGCTCCATCGACTCTGGGCGCAGAAAGCACAGGGCAACGGCGAGGACACATTTCAATTGGCCTCCGAGCATGGCTTGACCACGCGCCGATGGCTTGTGGCATTGACTACAAGCACGTGTCTAGTCTCAGAATTATTATTTCATGTTCACATTAGACATTTGTCAATGGGGAAAATAGATAGCTACTTAAAAAAAAAAAAGCATCTAGGATACATTGGCCTTTCCTCTAATGTTATTTTATTTTTACTTTGTAGATCAACTTTGGACCCGTTTGTTATACATTATTAATTTCTGTAGATACCAGACATATGGTTTCACATACAGTTACCATAATAGTCACTTTGATTTTACTTTCCACGCTATTATTTAGATACAGCAACTCATATTACCCCCAACTTCAAGCCTTGGGCAGATTTTAGACCCACTTGCTTTGCTCTATCCTGAGGGGCAGGGTCATGCCCCCATCCCTCAGGCAGGTTGTGCCTCTTCACTGGGAGCCCTATTTAGTGCCATCACGTACACGTGCAACTTCTATTAAGGTTGTGTGCATCATATACGTTAATAATGACGATTGTTGGGGTGTTGTACCCTTGATCCCTGCCTACTGCAGGGCAGCTATCTACATTTAGTGGACAATGGCTTCCCGTGCACGGTACACACTGACATACCTTAGAAAACTACAACGTTAGCCACAGGGGACATAGGAAAGGACTCCCTTCTCTTTGCTCATGGCAGTGGGTAGAGAGGGGCGGGGTAAGAAAGGGAGCAGCTGGCAGCGTGCGCAGTTCATTTGATGCAAGGGCGGGGGGGATGGGAGTAGTGGGTGCAGTAGGCACTGCTTAATTTGTGGCGCTATTTGACAGGGCTCAGCCCGGGCACTTATTTTTCAGCCCTGGCACTTGTTATCAGAAACTCCGTTTGATTCTGGGGTGGTGTTTTGGAAACTTTATATTTTTTTGTTTGTCAGAGAGTAGCAGCCACACAGCAAGCAGCAACAGTGAGCGCTGCCTCGCGGCTCTGATGCTGGACTGGCTGAAAGGAATTCATTAACCTGATGACCCTCACTGAAGTGGCTGCGCACATCTTCGCATATTTTCAGGAATATCAAGGAGCTGGAATGTGACCATTTGTTTATTTCTTTTTTTTTATTTATTGTGCATTAGCCAAAAAAGAAAAACGTGACTTTTTACACAAATCAACAAAAAATATAACATTTCTGGATCATGACATTAAAACATTGATTAAGTAATTCATACAGAAATATTTTCTCCTTTTTTTGTGACAATACTGGGCGCTTGTGCCGGTCCTACCCTCACACTGCTCCAGTGGTTATGCCAGCTCAGCTACCGCAATACCCGGGATCATTGCCACAGCAGGGTTGGCTGACGGCAGCATGACAGCCAGCAGCACCTGCACCGGGGCAATGCCAGGGGAAGGCCATTGCTGAGGCTGAGGCCTGTCCTGAGTGCCAACCTAGACAAGAACACCTTTCTGTAGTGTTTGAGAGGAAAGTTCATCTGTTCAGTAATGAGATTGGCGGCCTTTGTCCATCAATTCAGCATAGTAGGAAAGCGTGCTTTGTTTGTTTTTGGTGGTTAGACAGTCTATAAGTTCCACTTGCCATCTAAAGAGGCACAGTGATAAAGATGATTATATGTTTAATGAAACACTATAACCAAAATGTGATGGGAGAAAGATTTTGAATAAATCATAACCACTGGCAACACTCTGGCCACCCCTCCACACCACCATGTTTCAGCATGTCTGCGCCATTGCAAGAGGGGACCATCAACATACAAATCAGTCTTGTACTGCCACCAATGGGAGTAGTCCAGCCCAAACTGTTAGGCCACGTCCCCTCTGCACAGAAACACAATAATCCCCAGACATATGTTGGCCTCATTGGCCGTCATCAGTAAGGAGTAACTTTGGCCTCTTGGCCTAGCAGGCTCAGGACCCAAGTCTGAGCCTACTCAACCCACACTGCCCGCTCGGATGTGCCACAAGTGTACTTGAAAACATGTGTGTTCTGACACTTATAATTTTTACAAATTAAGCCCTGGCAATAGGTCCAGTGGAGGATGGGGGCACCAAGGGAGAGTGGCAGAAAACAATCTCTAACCTCGAGAGACCAACATGGTATCTGGGCTTTCACCTTTTGTTTGATTCCTGAATAAAGATATACTCGTTGAGATGTAAACACATTCTGACGTAATGACCTAAAAAAACGAACTGTTCAAAAGAAGCGCTGATAGTGTATGACTGCTGCATTTATAGCAGAGAGGGGCTGCGAGAAATTTCACTGTTTCAAGCATTATTTGTGGCCGCCATATTCGCTCTCAAACGTGACCTGCACTACATCCCACAGCTGACACCAGTGCACACACACTTGTCACAATATCAGGCTGTTCATTGGATCCATGCTGTTAACTTGCTTTTTTGCACTCTTAGACCAGGGAGAATGCAGACTTATTCTGCAGGAGGCAACTTTGCTGATATCATTATAAGACTTTTCTCAAAGAAATATTAAAAAAAAATCCCTACCCTGAATGGAACGTTGCAAGAAAACAAGAGCCATTTTTCTGATTTGTTTTCCAGAATTGTCTGTAATAATCAGATCATAATGTTAAGGAGGCAGCATACATAACATGTTTGGATTACTGGGTCTAAATATTAGGTTCTAAAGTCTAACATTTCTTTAATGTATTATTTCTGTTTCATGTCCCCTTTCTTGTTATGTAAACAAGTTAGATTTTAAAAAACTTAATATCGGGATCGTTGGTCTTAGATGTTCATCATTTTTGACAAAGGATTGCTAGAGGCCTATCTTCAGCATTTAGGCAGGGAGGCGTTCACGTACAACTTTTTTTTACATTTTGTCAATTGACAGCGACTCTCTCTTTGGGAAGGAACTTACTTTCACATATTCATTTCCAAAAAACATAACATTGCTAAAAAGAGATTTCCTAAATATTCAAAGTAAAGGAAAAGCAATGTTCAAACCCTTTTTCAATAAAACTATTCTCAGACATGAATTCACAGTAGCCACATGCTGTGGCCTACCTCGAATATTCCATCATAAAATCTCATTATGATATGATCTGGCATTTGTAACGCGCCCATACACAAGTGTTTCAAGGCGCGACGAGGCAGGGAGGAGGGAACAAGGGGAGACAGACAATGATCCTACTAGGCCAGGTGTCATTCAGATTGCGCAAGTGCATGGGTAGGGGGGACTGGAAAAGTGCACGGGGGAAAGGGAGGGGGGAAAGATCAGTACAGGGTTAGTAATGAACAGGATAAATAATAAGGGCCAGCTGGTGGCAGGTGCAAGATAAGTGCAGACAAGTGCTGGGAAGGGGGGCTGTAGGGATACAGAGACAGTCCCGCAGTGCAGGGGTTGCCAGGAAGGCAGTGCAGAGGAGAGTGGCTGGGCCAAGGACCGAGAACGGTGAGTGGCCCAGTTGCTGATTCAGTACAGTTTCAGTGATTTAGCAGGGGAGAGAGGGAGAGAAAGCAGAAGCAAAGAGGAAGGTTTTGAGGTGCTTCCGGAACCGGAGATGGTTCTCCTCAAGTTTCAGGGAGGCAGGAAGGCTGTTCCAGAGGGAGGCCCCTGCTGCGGAGAGAGATCTCCACCCACCTCGTTGCTTGGAGAAGCGGCTGACCCTGAGGGAGTTGGAGGCGGATGAGCGAAGGGCTCGGGAAGGAAGATATTTAGGAAGAGAGAGTTGAAGGTATTTTGGCCCCAGGCCCCAGAAGGCCTTGTGGACAATGCAGAGGGTTTTGAACTTAATCCTCGCAGCCACAGGGAGCCAGTGCAGAGAATTCAGTCCTGGAGAGATACGGTCCCTGGGCTTGAGGCCAAGGACAAGTCTTGCAGTACTGTTCTGGATGAGTTGCAGAGGGCGGAGAGTAGAGGCAGGCAGATTTAGATAGAGGCTGTTACAGTAGTCCAGCTTCGAGAGAACCAGGGCTCGGGAGACAGTGAGCTTCTGGGGGAAGGACAGGAAGGGAAGAATACCTCTGAGGAGGTGCAGCTGGTAGTGTGACTTCTTAGAGACATCAGATATATGAGGAGAGAAGGAGAGTGTGGAATCGAAGATGACCCTGAGGTTTTTTGCCTTGCAGGTAGGAGCAGGAAGGGGGCCAAGGGAGGCCGGCCAGAGAGCTGCAGGGAAGGAGGGAGTTGGTGTGCCGATGAGTAGAATCTCGGTCTTACTGGCATTTTGGCAGAGGTCATTGGCGGCACACCATTCCTGGATAGCAGACAGACAGTCAGAGATGAGGGAAGGAGAGGAGGAGGCCGAGGGTAGCCTGAAAATGAGCTGGGTATCATCCGCATAGCACTGAAAGCTGAGGCAGAGAGTGGCGATGCGGTGGGCAAGGAGTGCCAGATACTGCTTGAACAGCCAGGGAGAGAGGTTAGAACCCTGGGGGACACCACAGGTAGAGAAGAAGATGTCAGAGAGGAAGGTCCCCAGTTGGACCTGGGAGGTTCGATTTGAGAGGAAAGAGCTCAGCCACGCCAGAGCCTGACCAGTGATACCCAGGTTATCACGGAGACGGTTGAGCAGTATGGTATGGTTGACAGTGTCAAAGGCAGAAGAGAGATCAAGCAAAATGAGAACAAATGGAATTGTAACCAAAGTGTTGCCAAATAATGATTTCAACTCTCAGGACGGGTGATATCATGTACATATCAACATTGCACCCATTTCACCTCTCGTGCAGCTCTGGCATCTTATTGGATCAGAGGATTAATGCAGGAACTGCAAAGGCAGTGGGAGTCCTTCATCAACAGAACAGGAACAATTGAGGTGCACAGCTGTTGTTAGGCCATACGCACCCCAAGGTAAGAATACCTCCAGCTGTGCAGGTCAGGTCTTTAGTCAGCACAGGCCTCCACTGCTACAGGCTAGTCAGATGTACCCCTGTTTTATCACCAAAGCATGAGACTCCGACAGAATTAGGAAGCAACAATACCCTCCCCGAGTCCCTGTAGCTTTTACCTCCATATAGGACATCTTTCATGTCACAGTTATCTAGAGTAGGGCAGTCATATCAGGAACACTAAAGAGTGAGAAGAAGTCCTGGAACTTCATCTCTGTGACTCAGAAATCACTAGGCTTCCTGTCAACACCTGAGACACTTTCAATCCTGGTCATCCCTTCACGCCAAAACTCGTGGCATGAGGCGTATTCCAGTACAAATGCAAGATAACATAATGTGAGGAATTCAACCATCCACACGGTGCACGTTCCTTTTTATTAAAATTTTTAATTAAATGGAATGATGGTAGACCAACCTGAATAAAATGAGTGAAGCTAATCCACACAAATGTCCCTATACTCACACCACGACAAACACATCAACCTGTGCTCCCTAGGTGGACACAGCCTACAGGCGCAGACCGGCCCTGTCATATTTAGTTGGAATGTGACAGCCAGGAGTGTATGCTGTCATCTCTAGGAAGGGGGGGACAAACCTCCCCCCTGCCAGGTCCAGCCTGATTAACTGACAAAGGCTACATGGGAATTGTCCTGCTCTTTTGTTAGGCTCTGTGGCTGGTGGCACAGATTAATATACCACTAGAAGGTACTTTCAACATGCCCACATGGAGCCTGGCTGCAGAGGTTAACAAAGGTGATAGGAAACCCAACAACCTTTCATATGTAACTGTGTCAACCTGAAGCCAGCGCCCCCACTCAGTATCAGTGACAGTGAACTGTCATGTTTGGAACTGTTGTTTGCAGTAGGCCACCCCACTATAGAGACCCCATTCATAAGGTACATGAATGTGGATTTCAGGAGCCAGAGAGTCTGGTCTCACCACAGCTTCAAGAGAGACCCGCCGCTTTAGCAGGGACCACAAAGGAAGGACCAATGACTGGAGAGACTCTTTGAACACAACAGACAGGAAGATGGGAGGGATCTAGTAGCACATGGCAGTGAGCCCAGAGCTCTTCCTGTTGAGAGAAGGGTCCCGCCATTTTAGTTCTGGGGCACACCTTGTTCCAGTTTTCAAACCTTTCCCTTTTCCTGATGCAAAGCACTCTGGTTATGGCCTCACGCACATGGAAAATCGTTGGTTGGGACGCCAGATTTGGTTCACCAGGGTAGGTTTAGCCTACACCAATCACTATGGCCCACTTGGCTTTAAAAGAGGGCAGGAGCCCCTCTTTAAGAAGATCACCTAAATACTTCACAAGAACTAAGAAAGAAGAACTCAACCTTGGATGCTGGCTTAAGGTACGGTTTGCCTAACAGCTTCTGTCAGTGAAAGAAGGCCAGGATTTCCAAAGAGGGAGCAAGATCGTTCCCCTAAAATTCTCTCAGGGAACAGAGGGAGAAAATAACTCAGAGGACATCCAGTCGCTCCAGAACCGGTACCCAGCCAGCACATAGCGTGCCCTGCAAGGCTCTGCAGCAAGCTCACTCGACAGGGGGTGGCAGAAGGTCTCTGAACATACAACCAAGAACAGGATAGCTGCCTGCAAATACTCTCTAGCATTGAGCCGTCCAACTTAAAGAACAACACAAGCCCATTGAAGATGCTGGGAGAAGTGCCACCACAAGCATCTACCACTGTCCGCCTTAAAGGATAGTTTCGAACCAGCTGAGAAACCAGAGATGTCTTGACCAGTGCTTCAGAACTGCCGGTCAGCACTAAGCTAATGATTCCTGACCCTGATCCGGTGTGTAGGCCAACCTGCAGCCGTTCGTCGAGCTTTGCTCACCGAACCGTCTTGCTGCCTGATATGTAAAGCTGACTCCCACTTAGAACTCTGTCACAGCAGCCTGCAAGGTGCCCTGAAATCGAATCAACTTTGTTGAGCACCAAAAACATCTTCAGCAAAAGGTACATTGTAGTTCTATCTCTCTGGCCCTTCCCAGAAGGCCCTTAGAGACATTTTGAGATCCGTTCTTACTTTTTGCTGAAGCCAAGAAACCTTTAAAAACTGTTGTGGTTATTTCCCATACCGACTACCCCCCCCTGTCAGTGTGCAGAGTTCATCCTTTTTCCTTCATAAAAACGGTCTGTCCTCGGTATTCCTTTACAAGGTGGCTTCTATTTCATAGTGTTGTTAGACTGTCTGTTATGATAATATTTACTCAGCCTTGACTGGACACTCCTTTTATCAATGTGTAATACCTACCTAGACCTAATAGCCGTAACTGAAACTTGGCTCCATGATGCTGCAGGTCCTTCCCTTATGATAGCAATACCCGAGAGTCACCAGATTCTCAGAGTGGATAGACCTAACTCTCGTGGTGGCGGCCTAGGAATTATCTCCAAAACCAGCCTTTCCATTAGACTTGCCACTCCACCTACATGTCCCTCATGTGAAGTGCTCATGGCTAAACTTCCCCTATCTAACAACCGCACCTTAATGATCCACCTGATATACAGACCTCCTGGTCCACTAGGAACCTTTGAGGAGGACCTTACAGATATCATAGCCAGCAACACTAAAAACCATTCACAAACCCTGCTGCTGGGGGATTTCAACCTCGACTTTAATGAGGCTGGAAACAAACACACCCAAGCTATAGCTGCACTTCTCAAAGATCATGGACTCTCTCAAAAAGTCCTATCCCCCACCCACATCAAAGGTAGAACCTTAGATTGGGTGGCTGACTTGAACTGTAACATTATTATTACAGATAATGTACCACAATTATGGTCCGACCATCACCTCATTACTTTCTCAGCCTCACTCGACCTCCTTAGTCCTAAAACCATTGAGATGGCACCCCCATTCCCCACAAGAAGCAAAAAGGACATCCCAGCAGAAAAACTACTCCCGCACCTCCTCTCTTCTCTGAATAACGTTAACAATAATACTGACCCTAAATCTCTAGTGGAAATCTTCAATACTGCCATGTCCCAAGCCTTGGACTCCACCGCCCCACTTAAAATGCGTAAAGCCAGACAAAAATCCCACCTCAACGCATGGTTCACACCTCAACTTAAAGAGTTAAGATTACAGAAAAGAAAACTGTAAACTATCTGGCGCCACTCCCCAACTACTGTCAATAAGGCTAAATTAACAGAACTTTCCAATCACTACAAAAAAGAAATAACCAACACAAAAAAAAAAATATATATTCAATGATAGAATTGCCAAAGCTAGCTCTAATACCAAGGAATTATTTTCCATCCTCAGAGAAATGGAAGCCCCAACTCCACCACCAGACACTGTCCCGAAGGACAAGCCATGGTGCACCGCGATTCAAAAAGCCCCCCTAAACAAAATCACTGCTCCCCATCAGAAAATAGCAATTCAAAAAGCCTCTCTGCCCCCCTCTGAGAAACAACCATCCCCTGACACATGGCATAACACAACTACACCATTTACCTTCAAAGAAATCTCTATTCTTGACACGGAAAAAATCATTCTCTCTCTAAAGCCTTCAAACTGCAAGGGCGACAGCTGCCCGGCACAAATTATAAAGGATGCGGCTAGAGACCTTGCGCCTTTAAAACCAACTCAGTACCTAATAACCTCAAAGAATCTTGGGTCCTCCCCCTGCTTAAAAAGCAAACACTAGACCCCACCATCCCCACCAACTACAGACCCATTACCACTGTCCCCTTTCTACTCAAAATTATTGATAGAGTAGCCTATATTTAAATTCAGGAATACCTAGAAGCGAATCATCTACTAGGATCACGACAGTCCGGCTTCCGCCCACTCCACGGAACGGAAACTGCCTTGCTACACCTTAAGACTCAAATTGACGAGTTGAAGGACAAGGGACAAACAGCTTTGCTACTTCTCCTGAACCTCTCTGCAGCGTTTGACCTAGTGTATCATGCAGTTTTATGTAACCACCTTAGGTCGGCAGCACACTTTTCAGGGGAAGCCATAGCCTGGGTCCAATCCTTCCTGGCTAACTGGACAATGCAAGTCTTTTCTCCATTAATGGCTGCGGACCCAACTCAAATCTCCTGCGGAGTACCACAAGGATCCTGTGTCTCACCCACTATGTATAACATCTTTACTAAGCCTCTGTTTGACAAATTGGACCGACTGGGTATCACCTACACAAATTATGCAGATGATACCCAGATCCTCATCCCCCTTTCGGGCAACTTTTTGGAGGACACAGCCTTAGCAAACAGAGTATACCTCCTCATTCAGGCATGGATGGCATCTCATGGCCTCTGCCTGAATGACGATAAAACCGAGATACTAATCCCAGGCTCGGAAACTAACATAAAAAAACGTAGCCCTAGCTATACCACCTTCAATATCGACAACAACTTCATCAGGGTGATGCCAGTGGTCAAGACACTAGGCTTCTATCTTGATGCCACTCTCTCACTCAAGAAACAAGTCAACTCACTCGCATCCTCCACAGCTCATACCTGTAAACCTATCTGAGCATGTAGACCATTCCTCTCTACCTCGAGTTGCATCACCTTGGCCAATGCTCTCGTAATGTCGAGACTAGACTACTGTAATGCTCTCTACTCAGGCGCCAACAAAAATATCATCGACAAAATACAAAGAATGCAAAATAATGCCCTAAGAGCAGCGCTGAATATCCCTATGAGAGAACACATCTCAGAGGCTAGAAGAGAGGTTCATTGGCTAAAAATATCTGACAGGATACTCCTAAAAACAGCCTCCCTCACCTCCAAATGCTTAAAGAATTTAGCTCAACCATACCTTGCTGAAAGCATAAACAAAAGATCGTCCACACGTCCAACGAGAACAGCCAAAGCCCATACCTTGGAAACGCCTAGATTTAAACTTGTCACAGGTGGAGGACCTAGCTTCCCTGTTATTGCAGCACAAACTTGGAATGCACTACCGCTTGACCTCAGAAAGGAACAACCGTGTCCCAAATTTAGACTCAATGTAATTAAATGGCTACAAATGAATGACTGTTAGCTTACCTCTCGGTACCTTGCACTCCTGTCTCTGCTGCATGTCTCTTACCGTGCTTCCTTCCGTAGGCCACTGTAACTATCCTGGCAGCATCTATCTTCCAACTGCTTTGTATATTATATGTTTCTTTGCACACACTCTGTAACCAAGCTTAAGTTGTCTTGACCGCTGCTGCGTCCGGCTACCCAAGGGTTTGGTGCGCAATACCAAATAAATAAACAAACAAACAATAATAGTATTTTTGTTGCCTTGCAACTAACCAACGATCCATGACCTTGCGGAGATAAGCCGGCCGTTCCGTCAACGCTACCAAAATTGGACAAGGAGTTTTATAATTGTATGCTTGTTTAATCCAATCTGTTTGGGTCCATTCAGTTGTATTGTAGGTGTGGTGCTGAGTGATTGTTTAGAATCCAAAATTCACCCCAGGACAACTGGTACCCCGTAACACACAACAAGGCGTGGTATATATGGAAACTCAAGATCACCATAAAACGGGTATCACTCCTCTATCTAAACCGTACACTGAAAAAACAAGTGAACTGTGCATAACTGCCTCGTGATAGCAGCATTTTGTTATCAGAAATTAATTCTTGAGGACAGCCTCCTGTGAATTGGCAGCCATTACCCACTAAAGCCATGGGGCTCCGCCTAAGGACACCTTTAACTTGCATTTACCGCCCAGGAGCGCCATGGTGCCATGTTTTTATTATTTTTTTTATTTTTTAAACATATGTTTCATTCAGGTTTTTATGTACATAGACACCACGGTACAGAAATAATGGTTGACATCATTATCATAAAATTGACAGTGGAGTGCATCAAACAAGACACCGAACAACAATTCCTTCGACCGGGGGTTAAACAGTCTACACATCTCCCCCCTTGAGTCCCCACGCCCTCCTCTCCTGAACTCCGCTAAGGCCAGTCCTTCCCATTCAAGAAGGCCTCAAGTCTGCAGAGCAATGCAGGTCATTCAATAGCTGACTCCAATCTACCACCGCCCTTCCACCAGTTCTGGGTTCCAGGCTCTTTGCAGAATCCCAAATCCACCATATCCAACCTATGGATGTCCTCCATGTTGAGTGTGGGAGTATCAACCACGTATCTATGATAGAGTCACCGAGTGGGGTGTAGCACTTCCGCTTTTATTACATGTTTAGACTGGCCCTCCCTAGAAAGCCCACCTGTGAAGAGGGGGTTGCTGAAGAAGGGCTACACTTCACGGGGCACAAGCCTGACAGCGAACAATCCTCTCTTTTCTGTCCTTACCATAGTGCTGTGGTTGGGCCGAAAGGGTAAAGCACTGCCCAAGTGCCGATGGGCCCATCATTTAATTGGAACGGCCAGTAGCGCTGTCATGCCCTAGTGTCGCGAGATCCACATTGCTTTGTGATGGACAACGATACTGCACCAGGTGACCAACATGATGTTGCAAACCTTTTCAGGCCTAAAGTAACATATCTTTGCATCCACAGCGAGGCGCGTTCCCGGCCACCTCTTGGACTACTGTGTTTTACAAGGTAGAGTGGTGCGCCTTGACGGGTGTGTCACAAGCTGTGAGCTTAATGCTTTCCATTGAATTATGCATTCTTTTAGTTTTGACTGGCAGTAAATGAGTTCAGGGTGAAGTGCTTTATAGTTTCCACTGACAACTTTAACTTAATTTAATTCCATCTATTTCTGCAGGTGCTGCGCTCCACGCCAGCTGCCGTGGTGAGTCTGCGCAAGGCTGCCACTCTAAAAAGGTTCTCGACGCACAACTTTGTAAGGACAGACATGGTATCAAGAATAGACAGACACAAGTGATCACAGTTCAAGGGTGTTTATTAAACTGTATAGGAATGTTGGAAAAACACCTAACCTAAATCTAAATCTAAGATGGGAGAAAGCTACGACCATCAAATAATAATAAGGCAGTCCTAGTGGCGGGGTTGTCAAATAAAAGGGCCTAAATTATAAAAAAGAAAATATTGTCAGTCCTTACAACTAAATACAGAAACAACGTGGGATATGGTTTACAAGAAAGAAAGAAGTGTTCATAAATGATGCGTCAGGAAGTGATAGCCAGGGACCTCCCCTCCCAGCGTTTTGAGCATGGAATACGGTGGGACTCCGGAGCACAGCACACGCTCGAGTTTTCCCAGCACTAGACTATAGTTCTGTTCCAGATATCAGGACCTCCAGTGATCAAGACTCTTTTCAACAAAATGTCTCTTGCCTCCGAGGACCTGAGGTGTTCAAAATAATAAACACAAAGTTCCTTTACTTTTGTACGTTGGGAGATGACTTTTTAACCCTGGATGCCCTCTTCAAGGCTCAAACCCACCAAAATCTTCTAGAGATATAAGGACCTTCAGTGGTTAAGTATCTTGCTTCCGAGGACCTGATATGATTTTTAGGAAAGATTTCCATTTCCTGTGTAATTTTCCCTCCGGTTGTGAACCCCCCAACTTTTTGCTGATATCTGACTTTACCAGAGGAGCACAGTCTTCAGCTGCACTCCTCTGGGCTTTCGCTCACTTTTTATGCGGAACTGACATGCCCTTAAGACAGTCAGTCCTGGGAGACTTTGTATCCCTTAGTCCTTTCCTCATGTTGCAACCTTTCTGCAACATGTAACAAGTGTACATTGTACCTTCCAGTGCAGTGCACTTGGGTCTAGTCATTTCCAAAGGCCGTAGATACTCTCAAAGGATTTTTCAGGAGAAGTGCAGATGTGCCTTGGACAAGGCTGATGCAGCTTATCATTTCGCATATTTTCAACCCTTTCTTGGCAGGTAAACCGCAATTACTGTGTTTGGCAAGGTTAGTTGGCGTGGCTCCAAAACGGTCACACCACAAGGTTCTTCATCCTGTCCTTCGGCCATCTTGCCTTTCACCTTCCCCAGGTTGAACCGACCCAGTTTAGTGCTTATTTGGGCATGTGTTTTCCTGCAAAACGCCAAGCTTTCGCAGGCTTCTGCATGCCTTGTGTGCGCCCCATCAGGATGTAGGCTGGAACGTCTGGTTCCAATACACATACTGGGTGCCAGAGAGTCTGGAGTGCTGTCAACGCCTGGGACCACCGTGGTCCGTGATTGGTCCACGTATGGTGTGCCTGTATGTGAGCAGATCTCCCAATGGGGTCCTCTTCGTTTTGGCACAAAGGGCACTATGGAGAAGAGAAAGCCCCAAAAACCCATACCATGTCGAGATCGAAGGATAGGATCCAAGTATCCTGAAACTAAGAAGCAGAGTCGAGGAACCGCTGGTGACCCGTTGGAAGGTTTGGCACCCTAAGCCTGCTGTCATCCCGCTAGTCACCGCTGCATCAGAGGGTACTAGAAGGTCTGCGAAGGCGCTTCGACCAATTGGAATAGTGTGAACAGCTACTCTCTGCACCTTCATCTTAACTTGCAAGTAAGCATTTTCGGAAGTGTCAGTGAGCTATCCAGTGAACAGACCAGCTTGTACAGACGTTGGGCTTTGATACCGCTGCCATTTTGAGGAGGCCCTTGAAACTTAGCACATCGCAGGCTCTGTGTTAATAGCACTCTCACACCTAATTTCTTACACTTGGCATTCCCAGGTTTGGAGTAAAGTGAGTGCACCTGAACCAGAGATTACGCGTTTGCCGTGTTGGCCAGCCATAGTGACGAACTTTGCAAGTTCATTGCAGCAGTGGTCCTCTGTGCCCTGAAGCCTGCTGCAGTGGAACTGGCCTGATCCATCCACCAGGAGTGGAGAAATAACCACTGTCCCGTAGGGGAATCAATGCTGTAGCCACAGAGCCGTGAGATTGCCACATTTGGTCCTGCAACCGAAGTGGACTCGACTGCCAAGTTTGGTCCGGAGTGCACCGGGGGTCAGTGAGTAATCACAACCCTAACCGGCAGTACCTAGCGCATCCATCCATTTTTACGCACGAGTGGCCCCTGGGGGCCCCTTCTCCTTTCCACTGCTTGTGTGAACTAGCAAATTATTCCCAACTCTTGGATTCGACTCTGCCGTCAGGTGGAGGCCCTCCTTGAAAAGTGGGAACCTATTCTGCATCACCTTACCTACCTTCCTGAGCTCCTTCAGCCCCCACAAAAGACCCCCCATTTGAACTACCGCGTGCGCCAGCTTTGCAAGTACATTTGAGTATTAGGCTCCCCTCATCTTAGGGATTGGACTGCCTTTCAGTTAGGATTATGTTTGATGCAGAAGGCCCTAAAGACTATTTGCACCGCCAACTTCCTTCCCTGTGTAGGTTGTGGACCCATTTGGTGCATTCATCCTTTGGACCCCTTTGGTCTTGTATGTATGTGTATAGATAGGAGGTTGTTGGTTTAATAGTATTGCTGTGATTTTCTTACTGTGTGTTGAATTGCAAAGGCCTTGGAATAAATTAGTTTGTATTTTTGATATATACACCTGACTGGGAGTGATTTGCAAGTATCCTTTACTCTGTTTGCTCATTGAGGTCTTTCAGTCACCCTCACCGTTCCTGAGACCTAGTCTTGACCGCCTGCCATAGCTACCTTGATTGGTCTGGCTTGTCCAGAGGTTACCCTGTTCCAAGAATCTAGGCTGGCCTCCTGAACCTCTGCCCACCAGGTCAGAGTCCAGAATTCCATCTTAACAATGATAAAAAAATAACAGACAAACAAAAGTTATTTCCTGATTGTTCTTGAGGGGGTGGGGGGATGATTCTTCACCCCCGGGTTCCCCTTTTCCAAGCTCAGACCCCTCCCGAATATTAGCCTCCCTTCGTCGGGTTCACTATGGCTTGTATTCAAAGATATTTTCACCTTTTCCATTCACAAATGTTAATTTATTTTTAAACAGTTCAATATGGACATCTCTCTGTCCGGTTCACTCTTTTTCCTCACAATGTCCATCAGGCATGGTGCTTTGCCCCGTTCTGTAGGCATCTCTCTGTCGGGTTCACTCTTTCCAATGTTACAATTCCTTTGGTTCCCTTAATTTCTAACAGTTTGCTAGTCAAAAACGTTTGCCTGTACCGTGGATTTTGCTAGACCCCTGTATGACCACTTTGACCTTTCTCTTGCGGCTCACCTACGTCCTTCTGGTATAAGTAGTTTCAACAGTGGGGTGAATTAACCAGAGTCGTCCGAGCGAGCACCCACGTGGTGCCAGACCGCTTTTCAGCTGTTTTTCCCCTGGTCTGACCAGGTGTTAAGAACGGGACCCGTTAAGGGACCTGGGCGCAAATAACGGGTGTGGCATACATGGCCCGTTATTTGTGCCCTCCCCATTCCCATTGATCCTTATGGGGGCTCAAATGGGAATGGGGAATGGTTTGGTGAATGGGGGCTTACCGGTCCTTCCAAGGTCGGAATGGACTGGTAGGTCCCCATTGAACCAAACCGGAGTGGGTACCGGTATGGGAGGCGGTCATGGCGCAAATAGCGCCATGACTACCACCATACTCGGAATGAGGGTTTTGGATTCCTTCCGGAGGACACTCCTGACGATCCGGAAGAGACTGACAGCTGGTCTCTTCCAGGCAGTGGTCAAAGTGCAGAAAAAGAAGTAGTGGAACTATGTTCCCTGCTGTCCTGCACCCACTCCCCATAAACCCCATCACCACACACAATACAAACCCCCCAAAAACATGCACCCGCTGTTTAAGGAAATGTTCAGTGCGTTGCAGTAAAAGTGCAAGTTTCAACATCTTCCTACACTTTTATTTTAATCCCAAACCATTCAGGAACGGTTTCTTTTTCAAATAAAAGTGTAGGAACAGTGAAACTTCATTGAAAAAGTAGAGGAGCACCGCTCCTGACCGCTCCCGCCCACTTCGAGCACTGCTTCCAGGTCATCCGGGCGGGCGCTTATTGACCATATCTCCAGCACTTACATGGCCATTTGGCCCTACATCTCACCATGAAATAAAGGAACACACAAACACATAAATACACTCAATCATAAATAAATACCTCCATAAACAAGCAAATGTCTGAAAGAAAGGGGCGGGTCTAACCAATATTCATGCAACAGTGTGAGCTTGAAAAAGCGAAGACCGGGACACACGTATATAGTTAGGGACCCTGCTTACGCTGTGTTTGATCTGCTTTTACACGGTGTTATCCTGGGCATGCAGCTTGTCTAGTTCCACCCTGTATCTCTCCCGTCCGCTTGTCATGGAAACGTGCAACAGCCGGTCTCCTGATTGGTTGTTCTCATCAGCAGGCGAGGTAGGTGTGTGTTGGATGAAATGAGGAATTTGTTGCGAGTCATGAGGTAAGGCTTCAAGGAGTGTGATGCCGGGTGAGTGCTGACAGAGTGTGTAACTAAGAACCTGACTCTCGCGAGTGTCTGAGTGATGTAAGGACGGAAAAGGTGCAACATTGTGCTTACCTGTCCTGCTTGCCATCATGAGTCAGAGAAGCAGCATTGATGTGTCAAGTGTGCACGAGAGTTCAGAGAATGCTAGGTGAGTGATTATATTGAATGCTCCATGTGTATGTGAGTTGGGTTCAGCTGTAAGTGAGTGAGGGGTGCCTTTAGATGTCTCTTGTCATATATCACTTAAAACCTGTTAAATGAAAAGCCACGGACATGCTTGTGAGGAATTTGACAAACCGCGTGGTGGGTGAGCATTCGCCTGGGCTTTTTTGAAATTCGAAGTGAAATTGAATGAGGGCAGGTCAACCCCGAGAACATGTGCGGGGCTAAACCACGCACAATTTCCTATGCTCACTGCACAGCATACGCATAGACCCCCGTACTCTGGGTGAACACAGCCTACAGGTGCAGTCCCCCTTGTCATATTTAGTTGGGATATGACAGGAGGGGAACACAATGCATCTTCAGAAGGGCGAGGCCAAAATCTTCACCCTGCCATGGCCAGCCTTATAAACTGACAAAGGCCCCATGGATCCACCCTGTCCTTTTGTTGTGCCCTCCAATTGGTGCCAGCGATAGGTTTACCATTCATAGGGTCATTTAAATGGGCTAATCAGGGGCCTGGCTGCAGAGGTTAACAAAGGAGACAAGCAACCCCAACACCCTTTCACATGCCCCATGTCAACCTGAACCCAGCTCCCACCCTCAGTATCGATTGACATTGAGATGTCATGTTTGGAACTGCGTGTTTACAGAAGTCAAACCCGCAGAGGGACCCCATTCATAAGGTACGAAAATGTGATGTGCAGGAGCCAGTGTCTGGCCACGCTACAGCTTGGAGGGAGACTTGCCCCTTTAATCAGTAACCAGAGAGAGCTCCATTAACCGGAGATACCCTTTGAAACACAACAGACAGGAAGATTGGTAGGACTTAGTATTACATGTTTCATCCCTTTACCTTTTCTGTTGCAAAGCACTCTGGGTATGACCTCACGCATACAGGAGATCATTGGTGGGGACCCAGGATTTATTCATTAAAGTAGGCTTAGCCTACACCAATCACTGTGGCCCATTTGGCTTTAAAAGAGGACCAAGCCCATCTTTTGGCCGATCATCTGAAGGCTTCACCAGAAGCAGAAGGAAGAACTCAGTATTGGACCCTGACTGAAGGTACAGTCTGCCTTACATCATTCACCAGTGAAGGAAGTCCAGCACCTCCAAGAGGGAAGCAAGAGCCCTCCCCTAAACCTCTCCCAGGGAACAGAGGGAAATACTGAATCCTGAGGACCCTGCAGCAGCTCCAGAACTGGTACCCAGCCAGCACACAGCGTGCCCTGCTAGGCTCTGCAGCAAACTTACTAAGTGTGAAGTGCCAGAGAGTCTCTGAACCTGAAACCAAGGACAAGACAGCTGCCTGCAACACTCTCCTCAGCTTTGTACCATTTGCCTTAAAGGACTACACAAGGGCAGTGAAGAAGCTCTGAGAATTGCTTCGACTAGCACCTACCCACGCCCGCCTTAAAGGACATTTTCGAGCTAGTCGAGTCCCTAGAGCTGCAATCAACTGCCACACGGACTGTTGTTAAACCACGGTCATTTAAAGTCATCCGAGACATCTTGACCAGTGCTTCAGAACCGCTGGCCAGCACTGAGACTGCAAATCTTGACCCGGAGCCGCTGAGTAGACTAGCCTGCAGTGGTCCAGCCAGCCTCGCTTGCCGAACTGCCTGCGCCTGATACCTGCAGCTGTCTCCCATCTGTCACAGAAGCTGCAAAGTGCCCTAAAATAGACTCAACCCTCTTGAACACCAAGAACACCTACAAGCAAAAGGTACATTGTGGTTCTGTCCCCCTGGTCCTTCTCTGAAGGCCCCTAGTGACATGTTACCACCCATTGCTCCTTTTGTGCTGAAGTGAAGTATCCTTCAACATTAAGAGTGATTACTTTACTAACTACTCTCCTGTCAGTGTCCAGAGGGCATCCCATTTCCTCCGTGAAACTGCCTGTCCTCTGTATTCCTTTACAGGGTGGGTTGTATGTTGTAGTGTTGCTAGAACTCTATGTCAGAAAATAATAAAGTAGATATTTGTATACAAACTTGACTGGACAGTCCCTTTTATCATTGGGTAATACTTGTTTTTTCGCTGTGTTGAAATTAATCAACAATACACAACCTTGCAGAGATAAGCTTGCTGTTCCGTCCTCGTTACCAAAATTGGACAAGGAGGTTTATAATTTGCTTGTGTTTCCAATCGGTTCGGATTCCTTCTGGTGCCCTAGAGGTGTGGGGATGATTGATGGTCTAGAAACCGATATTCATCCCTGGACCACTGGTGCCCCAGAAGTGAATTTGTCACAATGCCTATTACGACCAGGAAAAATATGAACCCAGTGAAACCCGCCAATGAGTAGGCACATAGTATTATTACTACGGAGACATAAAACACTCAAAGCTGAGTGCAAGTGAAACCAACACAGGGTCACGGCATTATGTAGCCAGATGTCAAATCTCAGTGTGTTGTTTCGTCTGCCCTCGAACTATGGACATTTAACTAATTATATCTTTGTTTTATGTCTTTATTTATTTGTTGTTTCCTTGGTAGGCACTACTGTTTCAAAGCACCCACAGGGCAGGGAGGGAGCAAGGGTGGGAAATACATAAAAAATACAATGGGGGTCATTACGACCCCGGCGCTAAGTGGTTAACGGCGCCGTAAAAGGCTGAGGCGCCGTTAACCACTTAGCGCCTAATTACGAGGTCCCTTTGCGGGACCCGACCTTAACGGCTGGCGTAGACCAGCCGTTAAAGTAGGGACCCGCAAAGGGACCTTGGTGCTAATTACGGTACCCCAATTTGCGGTACCGTAATTAGCACCTTCCCCATTCCCATTATGCCCTATGGGGCAAAAATGGGAATGGGGAAGAGCCATGGGGAAATGGGGAAATACCGCCCCGCCAACCTTGGAATGGGGTGGTATTTCCCCATTTCACCATGGCGGACACGTTACGATACCGGCACCAACCATGGTGCTAATAGCGCCATGGTTTAGCGCCAGTATCGTAATGAGGGCCAATGTTTAAGAGCAGAAGGGGATGGGGGATGGTAGAAGGGATGTACCTACTATGCCTTGTGAGTATTCAGAACATGCAAGTGCAGGAAGGAAGACGGCACAGTGGGTAAGTGTTGCTCAATGGTGAACTACAGATGGCATGCTGGGAATGTTGAATGCCACACGGCCGGGAGAGGTGTATGTGCGAGCATCCAGGGCGCAGGGTGTAAGCGCAAGTGCAGTGGAAAGACAGGAGCTGGGCCAATTGGGTGTGGGAGGTCAGGGCTCCTGGAATTTGAGAAGATCCTGCTCAAGGCGCAGGGTTAGGGGGAGGCTGTTCCAATGGAGGGAGCGCTTAACCTTCTTAATACCAACGAGTGATTTCTAAGGGCAGGATCGGGATTGAAATGTGGTGCTGTGTTGTCTTGCTTCCAAGACAAGCCTGTTGCCCCTTAGCTATCCATGGCACATGGGTGTGTCGAGCGTTTATGTTTAGATTAGTTTGGATCTAGGGCTGCTGGGCAAATTCCATTAGTGTGTGAAGGTGTTCGGGCGGAAGCTTGGCCCCTGTTGGACAGGATATCTGCACTTCTTAGTGGAGGTCAAAGTTCCGTAACTACACATTCATGCACTGATTTTGCATTTCTCCTCGATACCTCGGGTTAGTTTCAGCTGCAGCTTCGATGTTGGTATTTAGTGTTGTTTTGCAAGGCCTGTATGAGTGGTAGGAGCTGTGCCCTCACGTACACGTTATTGTTGGGAGTTTAAAGCAGGACTTGGACATATATGGGCCTCATCACGTGTTTGGCGGTAGCCCTTAAATCCGCTGGTAGCGCTGTTATCGCTGGATTTAAGGGTCCGCCATATCATGGCTTCGGCTGATTACCCACCAGCTCTGAGCTGGGGGGAAATCCGCAGAGAATCTGCCGATTTTCGGCGCATTTCCTGCCAGCGGGAAATCCGCCGGCAGTAAAAGCACGAAATTTCCCCATTGAGCCCATTGGGGAATGGGGAATTCCCGAATTGGCTCAATGGGAAATGGGGATTTCCTGTTCCGCCAAACCCGTGACCCGGCGCTAATAGCGCTGGAGGTTTTGGCGGTAGGGCTAATAACGCCTGCGCTGTTAGCGCCGGCGGTACCGCCCAACTCGTGATGAGGCCCAAAGTGTAGAGCTTGTTCACAACAATGAATGCACTAAAGGTTTCTTGGCTCTTTGTCTAATGGCACGTCTGTTTTTCTTAGTCCTCACATTAATGTGCAGCTTTGGGGTTCGACTGTGTCTGTCTGTTGGAAAAAGTGATGTTTGGATAGAGAGTGATTTAAGAGTGATATTTATCTTTTAAAAAATGTGTATTATTCCATCTGCCCTAACCGTCTTGGGATTTGCAACTTTAGTGTGACACACAATTAACACGTTTATTTATTTATGCATATGTTAATTTGTAGCGCGCCTCTGACCCCAAGGTATCTGGGTGCATTACTTGACAATTTCTGCATTGTTATAGTAAAGAAAACATTACAATACATTAGTGGTACAGATGGAGAGTGAAATATCGTGAAAGTACAGATACAATTGTGAGCAGAGGAGCGTCATTATCGCTCACGTGCACAGAGCCAGGTTTCCGCATTTATTCTATAAGTCCAAAAGGAAAGTTTGGCTCTTGGAGCTAGGGGCATGGAGATCCAAGTTTTGCAGCTAGTACTGGGAAACTGTTCATGACCAATTTGTGTTAAAATGCGACAGTAAAAAAAGTAAAAGGGAAAGACTGTGAGACACAAGTAACTTCACTGTGGGTCTGACTGTAGACAAGGCATGTGCGGCAGAACGCATGGAGAGGTGCCTCAAAAAAAGACAGATGGATCGCTGTGAGGAAGTGGACAAAGAAAAAAGGGTCAAGTTCAGGTCTTGCTAGGTTAATGGAAGCAAGGGTTCCTCTTCGTGTGATCCGATTAACAGCAAAGGAGAATGGCGGTGTCACTCTGGCTGGGGTTGGACAGGCTGCATCAGCTGTGCCAGCTATACTCACCTGCTCAATGATGAGGATTGCTAAGCCTGCAAAGTAACATGCAGAGAATGTGGCAAGCGGGGTCCTATTTAAAGGTGTAGGTGGCCATTACCTTAAAATGTTAAGAGAATTCAGTCCATTTCTTTATTTAAAGGCAGGAGGCCTGAAAACTGTATGCAGCTCATCATGAAGAGAGGTGAGCTACTAGTATGGCTTGAGTAGGCCAAGCCCAGAATCAGGCTTGATGCTGACTTAGCGGAGCAGGCTGTGTGGGGAATGGAAGAGTCGGATGATGAATGGTTGACCACATTTCTCTGAATCATTGATGCTTGAGACTTTTTAGGAAGGAGTTGGGATGTCTCAAAGGAACCGACACATGACCAGACTTAGAACAGATGTGTTGCTGATGGGGTCCAAGGTTCAAAATATACTGTTGTCATTAAGAAATTAAGTTACTGCCGATTCAGAAATGTAAAAGGATGGCATTATTCAACTGGTGGATGCATAAGAGTGGGTCAGTCCACTGGTGGTGGTAAGGAAGCCAAATGTGTGCATGAGACAATTGTATGGATCTGAGAGGCCTGAGTATGAATCTATATTGTGGGGCAAATGGAATTGGAAAGGTGCAGACATTCAAGAAGATAGATCTTAGATCTGCTTACTATCAAATTGCAATTAATCACCCAAGACTGCCAGAGATTGAAGGTACGGTGGCATTCTCAAAGACCAGGCACGTTTCCAAAGTGCAGTCGCTCCTACGTCATTATCAAGATTGTTATTGGTTTCAACCGTTGGATGCTTATGTTTGCAGACTTTCATGAGCTCTTGACACCAGCCTTGACATTTTCATCTCTTTGGCATCAGCATAATGGAGATTTGGGCAGTCCTTAAGGGCACATGAACTGGTAACATGTGACAGCAACATGTGCACTGAAAAAATGCATTATAATGTCCCCTATCACTAACTAGCCCAACATAGCTCGCGAGGGAAAGTAATGCTTAATATTAAACAGATTTCACATTGAAAATCATATCAGATCGGAGGGTAACCAAAACACAAAATCAACCACTTAACACAACAACGGTCCCTTAAAACGCAATCCCCCATCTTACTCTAAACGACCATTAGCTGCTTACTTGTCACACAAGGCCACACACATATGTGGTCATTTTGCACCTATATCTGATCTTCATGGGCTATCCTTTAACCATTGTTGCAGTTTTTCAAACCATGCGAACTACAAACACAATCCGATTAAATAAACCTACATCCATAAAAATAAAAAAAAATATCTATGCCTTTTTCTAATCCCATCGACTGCATCCCAAGGCCTCCCTTACCAACACAGCAACTTAATAGTTAAGCACGGTTGGCTGAAATAATAAACACCTGGGGGTAATCATAGCAGATTGGCTATTAGAACGACCTAACACAGCACGTACTATTGCAAGGGGCCTAAATTGCATATTCTGAAAGTGTCCCCTTGTGGAGAATGGCTATGGCATGACTACTTCCTATACAAGGCCCGGTCCAATGTGACAACCACAGTTTCCTCTTTTACCTGGACTGATGGCAACAGAAGCTCCTGGATAGAATATGTTTTGCTAACAGAACACTTATTTCAAAGTAGGTCTTTTCAGCGGATTCCCTCTGATATCAGTGAACATGAAATCCTAGAGTTTGGGATCCAGTTGGATCATGATCTAGAATGTGATAAATTAGGGGGAAACATCCCTGTCAACGAAGCAGGGAACCAAAATATATGGACTGAAAGGAATGTGACGGCCTTTAATGCTTGTTGGTTTGATGGCAACACCTTTGACAATGTCACTATGGTTATTGAGATTAGTGAACATGAACAAATAATGAATTGGGTGATGTATGTGGCCGATATTGCTCACATGAAGCATGTTTATCGTAGATCTTGGATTGGAAGTGGAAGATGGCCATTCAAGAAATAAAACAAATGTCTGTCTCTGAAAATGTCCAGGGCACCTGGTCCAGATAGCCAGCCAGTGCTAACATAAAAAAGACCCTAGAAACTGGGCCACAGTTTTGCATAAAGTATCCTCTCAGGTAATTAAGACAGGAGATATAGCCTTGAGTTAGAGGAAATACTTACTCATTGTGGTCCATAAGAGCGGTCCGAGGGAGAGACCAGATAATTACTGAATATTAGCTATGGTGCACCCAATGGCTAAAATATTCCCCTCGCTTCCCCTTAACCAACTCAATATCTGGATTAAAGAATGCAATATACTCAGCAATCAGCAAATAGGCTTCAGCAAAGGGGTGGGCAGTTTGCCCTGCCGTTAGCCTCTGACTTACTTGATACATAAGACCATGGAGGATAGGTTATCCTCATTGTATATCTGCTTCATGGATGACAGTAAAGCATTTGATTCAGTCTTCCGGAAGATGCTGTAGAACAAGCTAGAGGTTATGGGCATCCAATCCCAAATCCTGCATTTTATTTGAATCCTTTATACCAACACCACTGCTCAAGTTAGGCCTAATCAAGAGGGCCATCTGAGCCAAAGTATCCACACTAACCATGGCCTAAAGCAGGGGTGTTTAGCTCGTATGGGATCGTCATGACTAAGTGTAGGAACTTTCATCCCAGAATTAAAACGTACACTATGGCCTGGTTAGCCTATACAGAGGAGGAGCCTTATGAGAGAAACTGAACATGCAGAAGCCAATAATCTGAGTATCAATCATAAAAAAAACAACTAAAATCATGGTGATTACCCACTGGAAAAAAGGGTCATACATTTAGGTGGAAAATCAAAGAGGGGGCCATCAAACAAGTTGAGAAATACATGTATCTGGGTAGCCCCATTAATGACGCTATTAGTGTTGGTAAATTGGCAGTAGATACCACCAGGAAAATACTTAAGAAATTAAATGCGATAAAACATTTGTTGCATATAAGGGGGGCCTCTCCACCGAGGGTATCGTAAGGTGTAAGTGATTTCAATCCGACACACACCCAAGTCAAACCACAGCATGTAGTGCACAACTGAAATCCTTATTTATTTGTGTCTAAAAGTTCAATATTCTGAATAATATACCACTCATATCACACCTTTTTCCTGGACCTCCCACCCCCGGGTCAAACTGAACCAGGAATCAGGCTGGTTTGCAAAGGTAAATATTTATTTATGTATTTAAGATTTAATCACAATATGTTTTAATATGTAAACAACAATCACCAATGGGGTGACAGACCACTGAATAATATCTTTAATGCAAGAGGAGTAAGTAATGAGCAAGACAAATGCAGCACAGAAAATAATACTTTGTGTTGGTTCAGATCAGAAAGGACTGTGGTTAGAAGTTCCCCCTGCAACACCCCTCAACCCCCAATAAGCAATGTAAAGAGATGAGAAGAGAGAGCAGGTATTCAGGAATGGCACAAATCAAACAGAATATCAGTAGCACAAGAGAAACACGGAAGTGACTTTTCAGCTGTCAGACTGGCTTTCAAGACTGTCTTTTGAATGGACTGGGCAAAAACATAAGATATGGTCAACATTACTGAAATTGTTATAAATTCCTATGGGAGCCGCTTTGAACAGTTGCACACAAGCACAATCAATGATTTGGTCAGCAGAAAACAATTGAAATATTAAGGTCCAAGTCGGAAGCAGTTAAAAGCTATTTTACATGTGTAAACCTTTCGGATTTTTAAAATTGCAGCAAGCATTTCATTGCGTGATATTCTCTATAACGGGAGAATCGCACTGATTTGCAGTGCAGTTTTTGGTTCTATGGATAGCTATGGATGTTGGGTACAAGTTGGAGGTGAAATTTCATTTCTATCAAAAAAAAGACAGAGGGAGTTATAGAGGTTTTAGTAAAGGTTGTTTTTATAAAATAGGCGCGAGAATGGAAAACAGGAGTGCACTTTTGAAATGACTATGAAGAATCGAATACCACACAGGGAGATTACAGTCACTGGATCAGGGTGACTCACCTGATAAGGAAACTCGACTTCTTCAGATGAGAAAAGGGTCAGCGCAAAGATAGTTCTAACAATACTGGCTCTGAAGAAAAGATAGGATGGGATGGATAGGGATATGACAAGGCAAAGATACTCCTAACAATACTGGCTCTGAATGAAAGATAGGATGGGTCTGAGATAGGGATAAGACTATGCAAAGTACATATGCTGTGGCCCACAGTTCTTCCTATTCATACTCACAGGATATGTTTTTAAATGGGACCATCAGTTCTGGTCAGGATTGGGTCTGGTCTAGGAAAGACAGCACATCCAGCACGGGACTGGATCCTCTAAGCTGGTCGCCGGATTGGCACAGGATCTGCTCTCCTAGTCTGTGGGTATTTGGATCAGCTGGATGGCGAGTTCCTCAGGCAAGCCTAGTGGTGGCAAGCCAGAGAATTTCCGGATACTGGTTCAAAAGGCCTTTTCACACCACACAGTGCTTTACTGAGTGCAGATAATACATTTGAGGATTTGGGGCCTTGCTGAAATCAATAGTCTCTATTGCTGTCAAGAGATTTGGCATCTGGATCTGGAAGAATATTTAAAGCTGGATGTTGGATGCTGGATCAGAGTGCTTCGCCGGAATCAGGAAAGTGAGTGAATTTTGTGTGCCTTTGTGTTGTCAGCTGTCTCTATTTATGCTATAGAATGACATAACAAAGGGTGTGTGTGTGCCGGCTTAGCTAAGCTTGCCCTGTGAGCTGGGATTGGACCAAACATCATCTCTGCCTTGCAGTTTGAGTGATTGGATCAAGGCTGGGTGATGTCACATTTTATGATTTGCTTTACAATCCTCAAAGACCTCCCTTTAGCCACTGGTCTCAAAATCGAATTTGATACTAATGTACATTGGTCACCTTTATACAAATCACGCACAAAGATGCCATATTTTTACACAGCAGCTATTCCTCAAAACCCTCAGTGGTGGGATCTTGTCTCCCCGTTCTACAGAATGTTGCCCTTTTCACTATGAACACAATTCCCAATTTTTCTGCAAATTTCCACAAGTGTGCGTGTTTAACATAGGGATATGTGTGCACATTTTCACAATTCTAACTATAATACATTTTGCATAAAACCATTATCTTGCCATTCTTGTCCAGAACATGTCACACAGTTCTACTGCATCTTCACACGTGCAGCCAGGAAATAAATTAACAACTCTGTCCTTTTTATATTTTTCACCATTTTGAATAGCAAGTTATGTCTTTTAAAATGTGTTCTTTGTTCATGTTTAGCAACAGATGGTCACTTGGCTCTGCCTCGTTTTGTCTCCCTGCAGTCCAGGGCATCCCCCTCCTTGCTTGCTCCTTCCAGAGGTCATTTGCGACCCCTTTCACTACTTCTAGTTACCTGGGCTGCAGCTTTGTCATTGTTCCTTTCCTCTCTGTAGACAAGATTCTGCTCCAACCTGCAATTAACACCTCACAGTGAGTTTATGCTGAGAGGAATGCCCTCCTTCTGGCAGAAAAACCTGCTTTTCCAGTTCTGGCAGCTTCAGCCAAGCTAATTAACTTTTAAACTTAGCAAAAACCACATTTGTTGCATCACATACAGATATATTTCTTTCTTAGCCTTAACATCTGTGGAATCAAAAACACAACTAAAATCTGTATTCCTTTTTGGCAACCATCCCATTTATGTTTGCCAATTCAGCAGACTTAATAGTTTTAGGCCATTGTAAAACTTCCTCAGTACTCCTCTGACAGCTGCACCCAGATTTTGGCATAGATGCTGTCAGTTTTCAGTTTCACAATGTTTCATTTGATACATGGATTTCAGCACCAGGCAATATTGTGAATGTTGAAAAGTGTTCTGTTATAGGCATTTTGGAGTTCTTGGCAACAAAGCATATGTCATTTGTAGGCACATTTTGGGGTTTCCCTTTCAAAGTGCTGCTTTTTTCTCTGCACTCTGTTTGCTGGTCATGGGACCCACTGGCACATTTCTGCAGGGTGTGCTCTATCCCACTGCACATGCACAATGGGTGGCAGGTTGTGCATCCCTCTTTTCGTGTGCTGAAGCACACATTTTTGTAGGTTTTTGGTGCGCACAAGGGTTTTGCCGGCATTGTTGCTGTTTCTTTCCCCATAACTGGCAGGGTTATGCCGCATTGCATAGCAGAGTGGGTCAATATATCTCATAGAGCGCGTAAAAAAGCTGCACCTCACTGAGTGCTATTTATGGGATGGAGTTATTTAATACCCAGGAGGTTAAGTGGCTTACAAAGCTGGAGGGTACAATTGTGTATAGGCGCGTTATCATATCATATCACACTGGGGCTGTCTTCATCTACTCCGATTGAAGCATTCCGGTCTAGTTAGGCCTTTTATCTCTTTTCACCCTAAAACAGATAGCCACATGCATTTTTTATCTAAAGATGGTTGTTGAAAGCTCCCTCCCGACTTCCATTTATAACAACTTCGATAAGCTTCTTGATCTAAATACCACCCATAAGACTTTAAAGAAATGGTTGGAAGACATTAAGATATTCTTCTAATTGATCGTTTATGATATAACCTATCGCATTAACCTCTCAGTTGCTGCCAAAGAAATAAAAAGGTAAGCAACCATTTGGGATAGAGACAGCAATATGAGAGAATCTTTGGAACAAAATTCCTTTGTTAACTATGTTAAACAAGGTTTCATAATAATAGACACTCTGGCCAAGTATATTATCACCATTAAAAATGTTAGGGGGAGAAGATTCATCCTTCAACTCAAAGTGGAAGAACTACCTACTTGATATGATATGATATGATATGGCATTTATAACGCGCCTATACACAAGTTTTTCAAGGCGCAACGAGACAAGGGAGGGGAAAACAGAGGAAGACGGACAACGATCCTACTAGGCCAGGTGCCATTCAGATCGCGCAAGTGCGAGGGTAGGGAGATAGTGAAGAGTGCCAGGGGGAAGGGAAAAGGGGAAAGTACAGTACATGGGGAAGAAGAATAAATATGATAAATAAAATGGCCTGATGGTGGCAAGTGCAAGGTAAGAGCAGACATAAGTGCTGGCAAGGGGACTGATGGGATACAGAACCAGTCCCTAAGTGCAGGGGGTTGCCAGGGAGGCAGGGCAGGTGTGCAAAAGGCAGAACCTGGCCCCAAGATCAGAAAGGGCGGCCAGGTGACCAGTGCAGAATTGACAGGGAATTTCAGCAGGGGAGAGAGGCAGAGAAAGTAGAAGCAAAGAGGAAAGTTTTGAGGTGTTTCCGGTACCAGAGATGGTTCTCCTCAAGTTTCAGGGAGGCAGGAAGGCTGTTCCAGAGGGAGGCCCCAGCCAAGGAGAGAGATTCAATTTGTTGCTTGGAGAAGCGGCTAAACCGGAGGGAGTTGGAGGCAGATGAGCGAAGAGCCAGAGAAGGAAGGTATTTAGGAAGAGAGAGTTAAAGGTAATGCGGCCCCAGGCCCCATAAGGCCTTGTGGATAATGCAGAGGGTTTTGAACTTAATCCTTGCAGCCACTAGGAGACAGTGCAGAGATTTCAGTCCTGGAGAGACACGAACCCTGGGCTTGAGGCCAAGGACAAGTCTTGCAGTCCTGTTTTGGATGAGTTTCAGAGGGTGGAGAGTAGAGCAGGCAGATTTATATAGAGGCTGTTGCAATAGTCCAGCTTAGAGAGAACCATGGCTCTGGAGACTGAGAGCTTCTGGGGGAAGGAGAGGAGAGGAAGAATACCTCTGAGGAGGTGCAGCTGGTAGTGTGACTTCTTAGAGATGTCGGAGATGTGAGGAGAGAAGGAGAGTGTGGAGTCGAAGATGACCCCAAGGTTTTTAGCCTTGCAGGTGGGAGCAGGAAGAGGGCCAAGAAAGGCTGGCCAGAGAGCTGAAGGGAAAGAGGGAGAGGTTGTGCCGATGAGTAGAATCTCGGTCTTACTGGCATTAAGGCAGAGGTCATTGGCGGTACACCACTCCAGGATAGCAGACAGACAGTCAGAGATGAGGGAAGGAGAGGAGGAGGCAGAGGGTAGCCTGAAAATGAGCTGGGTATCATCCGCATAGCACTGAAAATTGGGGCAAAGGGTGGCGATGCGGTGGGCAAGGAGTGCCAGGTATTGGTTGAACAGCCAAGGAGAGAGGTTAGAACCCTGGGGGACGCCACAGGTAGAGAAAAAGATATCGGAGAGGAACGATCCAAGTTGGACCTGGGAAGGTCGGTCGGAGAGGAAAGAAGTCAGCCACGCCAGAGCCTGTCCAGTGATGCCCAGGTTATTATGGAGACGGTTGAGCCGAATGGCGTGGTTGACAGTGTCAAAGGCAGAAGAGAGATCAAACAAGATAAGGACACACAGGTTGTTGGAGTCAAGGTTGGAGAGAAGGTCTTCACGGATGTTCAGGAGAGCAGTTTCTGTGCTTCTGGCTGCCCTGAAGCCAGACTGATGGTCATGAAGACAACCAACAGATTCAGTGTGGAGATTAAGATGGGAGATGGCCAGTTTCTCCAGGAGCTTGCCCAAGAAGGGAGTGATGGAGATTGGACGATAGTTAGATGGGCAGGAGGGGTCAGCAGAGGGTTTCTTAAGAAGAGGGTGCACAAGGGAGTGCTTCAGGGGGGATGGGAAGACTCCAGTGGCGAAGGAGTGATTGCAGAAATCAGCCAGGGCAGGAGCCAGGGAGTCGATGTGGTCCTTGATAGTTTTGGAGGAACAGGTGTGAACCGTTTTGACAATACTTTCATAGATCGGACTTGTCGAGAAACCTCGTCTGCAGAAAAAAGGGGAATGGAAGAGATGGATGGAGGGGGGTGGCAGCAGAAGGGCCAGAGGAAGAGCAGGGGATACAGGGAGGGAGTTGATAGGAGGAGAGTGAGGACAGGATGTCCTGAGTTTTGGAAATGAATTGAGAAGCCAGTGCTATGCAGAGGGCTTGGGAAGGGACAGGAGAGGTAGAGACTGCAGAAGGATTGGCCAGTTCCTTGCAGATTTTAAAGAGTTCAGCCAAGTTGTTAGATGCCGCAGAGTTCCGAGCTTGGATATGGGCTCTCTTCTTGGTGAGAGCGGAGAGCTTGGTCTCGGTTGGGTGCCTGACAGGGCATTTACAAACAGGAAAGGTTATGGAGTTTATGCTGTTTGAAGACAGAAACCCCTAGACATCTAGTAACGAGCACCCCTAAACTGAACAGAATTTATAGAGAAGGTTATGATGGTTTTAAGAGAATTGATCATATACGAGAACACCAAACGTAGGCATATAGCTATTCAGGAGAAAATGTGCATCTAAGTTATAAGTTATATTATATGTGTCAACATTTGACTAAAAATATCAATGAATTGAATGCTTGATTTTAGGAAACTTTTAAATGTTGAATTACGTACGCAATGTTTAGCTAATTGGATTTTAACATTTGTTTGATGATTAATAAATAACAATGAAACATTGTATAGTGTGCTAAGATAGTGGGCCTCATTACATGGTAGGTGGTGGACCAAGGTGCTAATAGCACCTTGGTCCATGCCGGTAAAATACCGGCACCGCCTTGGTGGAAAGGGGAATTACCGCCCTATTCCAAGGTTGGCGGCGCGGTAATTCCCCCTTCCACCATTGGCCTTCCCCATTCCCATTTTTGCCCTATAGGGCATAATGGGAATGGGGAAGGTGCTAATTACGGTACCGCAAATTTGCGGTGCCGTACTTAGCACCAAGGTCCCTTAGCGGGTTGGTTTTTAATGCCTGCTAAAAGCAGGCATTAAAGTACCAACCCGCTAAGGGACCACGTAGTAAGGCGGTAAGGGTTAACGGTCACCGGTACCATTACCGGTGACCGTTAACCCTTACCGCCTACTGTATAATGAGGCCCAATATGTTTTTCTTTATATGTCTGTCTATGTAGTGTTTAAGTTTTTTGATTTTAACCACAAACACTTTAATTTAAACAATAATAATAATAATTAAAGTGTAACATGGCTGGCACACTGCACCAAATTGTCCTGAAGGCCCCACTGGAAAGTTGGGCATGTAGAAGGGCTCATTGAAGGATGGAAGCAGCCTATACGCACATCCAGGGTCCCAATGTGTACCCTTCAGTGAACTAAATCTCCCTCAAATAAACCTCAGAAATGTTTTAAATATTTTAACTGATTCAAAGAGTCAAGGATATGTCCGCAAAGCACTGCAAGATACAGAGCAACTCAATTACAGGCCATGTTCAGATTTTTCTGTGGAACCTTCTGGAATCCGGCAGACGTTGCCCCATCAGGCTGAGGTTACTACACATTTTAAGTGAGAGGAGAAGATGTGGTCCAGTGGCCAAGTCCATATCTCAGAATCAACACACTTGAGTTTATATCCCAGCCTCCCTACTTCGATCGTAGCAAGCCAAGTTTCAGTTCCATCATCGGCAATAATTTGGAGCATTAACATAAAGGCTAATAAAAACAGTATAGGGTGCACATTTGGAATATGGTATGAAAGATTTGGAGGATCCCTGTGAGAAGAGGTTGTGAAAAAAGGTTCTTGAGGTGCCTCCTCAAGTGTTGCCATTTTAATGGATAGCAACTAAAATATACTTCACCCAGCACATAATAACAGCCGTAGGCAGCTGTATCATTGATGACCACCTTGGGGAACTGTCTGTAAATATACTTCACGCAACACATATGAACAGGTGTACGCAGCTGTAGCATTGACGTCCACATCATGCACTGTCTGGAAATATACTTCACCCAACACATAGGAACAGGCGTTGGCAGCTGTAGCATTGATGTCCACATCGGGGCTCACTGTAGAGTGAGTACAATTGAAATCCCACCACAGACCTTATCTTCTCCATTTGAACCACATCTCGGGAGCCATGATTGCAGCTCGAATTGCTTCAGAAGACTTATGGGTAGCAAATGCAAATGATACCTCCGGTGCTATGATGACTGTGGGACAATAAAAGGTTCTTCATAATTAAAATCAACAGGAAAAAAAAGAAAAAAAAGAAAACAAAGGAGAAATTACCACATTTTTTGCGACGAAAATGGCAGGTATTTTTGTGTGTATATATATATATATATACATAGTAAATAATAGGTGGGGATGTGGTATGGGTATAAGAAAGAGTAGGGGTGTTTAGGTGGCGTGGGGGTTGTCACCCTGCATTATTAAAACAAGAAAAAGCAAAACATTATTTTCACGTTTCAGTCCAAAAAATGTGCTAATTTCTCCCTTTGTTTTTTAAAATTTGAAATATTCACAGTAATCCACATAATTCACCTCGTGAGATGGTTAGGGAAGAGTTGATGTTAGCAAACTCTAACCAGAAGCCAGTGCGTGGATTATGCAATTCGGAATCTGACTTGAGTGGGGAATGAAACTCAGAGCAATGTTGATTCTGTGCTCAACTTGAAACTGAAATAAAGCACTGTCTTCAATATTCTCTCAGTGCCTATAACCCCCCAACCCCTGCTTGCAGTTAAAGAGAGGACTAAAGGAACTCATTTCTATTTCTCAACACTCACGATATCCTTATCGTTGACAATCAGGCACAAAGACCATTATCTGTGAAAAATGCAAGTATTTTTATAGAAGAAATTGTGCTTCTCAATATGGCTGTGTTAGCTATATAAAACTAAGTTAGTGTTCTGTAGAGATATGTTGGGCAGGAGATTTGTTGAGATAGTGATCTGTAGAGATGTGTTGGCTTCTTAGGACAGGGAGATTTGTTGAGTTAGTGATCTGGAGAGATGTTGTGGCTTCTTAGAACAGGAAGATTTGTTGAGATAGTGATCTCGAAAGATGTGTTGGTTTCTTAGGATAGGAATACTTGTTGAGATAGCGATCTGTAGAGATGCATTGGTTTCTTAGGACCGGGAGATTTGTTGAGATAGTGATCTTTAGAGATGCGTTGGATTCTTAGGATGGCAAGATTTGTTGAGATAGTGATCTGTAGAGATGTGTTGGCTTCTTAGGACAGCAAGATTTGTTGAGATAGTGATCTGTAGAGATGCGTTGGCTTCTAAGGACGGCGAGATTTGTTGAGATAGTGATCTGTAGAGATGCGTTGGATTCTTAGGATAGGGAGATTTGTTGAGATAGTGATCTGTAGAGATGCGTTGGCTTCTTAGGATGGCAAGATTTGTTGAGATAGAGATCTGTAGAGATGCGTTGGCTTCTTAGGACGCCAAGATTTGTTGAGATAGTGATCTGTAGAGATGCGTTGGCTTCTTAGAACGGCAATATTTGTTGAGATAGTGTTATGTAGAGATGAGCTGGTTTCTTAGGACAGGGAGACTTGTTTAGATAGTGGTCTGTAGAGATGCGTTGGCTTCTTAGGATGGCAAGATTTGTTGAGATAGAGATCTGTAGAGATGCGTTCGCTTCTTAGGACGGCAAGATTTGTTGAGATAGTGATCTGTAGAGATGCGTTGGCTTCTTAGAACAGCAAGATTTGTTGAGATAGTGTTATGTAGAGATTGGTTGTCTTCGTTGGACGGTGAAATTTGTTGAGATAGTGATCTGTAGAGATGCGTTGGCTTCTTAGGACAGCAAGATTTGTTGAGTTAGTGATCTGGAGGGATGGGATGGATTCTTAAAACAGGACGATTTGTTGAGTTAGCGATCTCTATGAGATATGTTGGCTAAATAGGACAGGGGAGACTTGTTGAGATAGTGATCTGTAGAGATGCGTTGGCTTCTAAGGGTGGCAAAATATGTTGAGATACTGATCTGTAGAGATACGTTGGATTCTTAGGACGGTGAGATTTGTTGAGATAGTGTTATGTAGAGATGAGTTGGTTTCTTAGGACAGCAAGATTTGTTGAGATAGTGATCTTAGCGATGCATTGGCTTCTAGTGATCTATAGAGATGCGTTGGCTTCTTAGAACAGGGAGATTTGTTGGGATAGTGATCTGTAGAGATGCGCTGGCTTCTTAAGACATGGAGATTTGTTGGGATAGTGATCTGTATAGATGTTATTTGGCCGATATATGTATACTTGTACATCGGCTGTATAGTTTACAGCCGATGTACAAGTGCATTCTGCCTGCTATCAACAGCAATATTATGCCTTTAGTTCTACTAGTTATCCTCTTGGAGGCCAATCATTTATTAATGTAATTATATATGCGTTTTAGCTGTTGTATTCGTTTTCTAATATTTCTACTTTACTTTTTCACCGTCAAGGGGTATTTTTAGAACGGCAGAATGCTTCCAACTTAAGACATCACTCTTGCACTCTCCATCTTCTTTCTTCTTCAAAAACACCCCAACCCGCTCCCCAGAGTGCACTGTTGCTGAAAAGGGGGTTGTGATTCCGATTTAGGGGTCAGCAGCTGTGGAACATGATTCCTGATGCAATAAAACCACGGGACGTGAGGGGCGAATGTTGGCTCCTCTGTCTTTCATGAAGTCTAGCAGAAAAGTCCTTGTTTGGTGAACTCAATCCACACACCTAAACATGTTGTTTCATGTTGCAACATACATTTAGAAGCACCCGTATTGGTTTGTGGTAATAAGGGAAGTGACCATAATATTCGAAGGACTCACAAAGAACCCAAACCACTGCACAGTTTGAGGGTGATCTTTCCAGATGTGTTTACTTTGGTACACATCACAGCTGGCCAGCTATAAACGTGTGTTTCGGTTCTAGTGGTCGTACATGTGTGTGTGGACATTGGGGCATGCCTGTCCGCTGGAAGATAACAAGGGGAATTCAGGTGACATCAAAGGACACCCCTGGATGCCAGTACACAACCAGCATGCTGGGATGAGCTCCTTTTTTGGGTCAAAGTGAACCCGTTTGATGTTACTTTGTTAGTTTTGACAGGTGATTCTGAACACATATTCATTAGAATGCATAATTTGCAACACACTTAACCAACACATTGGGCCTCATTACGTCTGTGGCGGTAAGGCAACAACGGCGCGGTGCCGTTATTACCATGCTGCCACATTACGAGGTCAGACCAGGTGTGCAGAGTGGCGCCCGTGAGCAGAACAGGATGGTAGCAACGGTACTGCTGCTACCATTCTCCCCTTTCCCATTGAGCCCTATGGGGGCTCAAATGGAATGGTGACGTACAGTCTCCGGGTCCCGCACAAGTGAAATTGCCAGCCCGCAATGGTTGGAATGGCCTGGTTTTTCCCCTTTCGCAGGACCCGGTGCCGGACCCAGGTTTGGGGGTTCCTCCAAACTTGTAATGAAGCTCAATGGTACTGCTGGATGATTGTCACCAAAGGAAATTATTGCAGTTTGTGCGAGCGGGCTCCTTTTTCATGGGGGCCCCAGTCAGACCCTGAGCAAAGCCTGCTTCGCCCCTCCAAGGGGATATGCAATGCTGAGCGCCGTTAACGTCTTGCAAGGGCGGCCACTTGCTTTTATTACCCGCACTTGGCATGGGCGGCCATTAAAAAGCCTGATGCTCCGCCATTACTTTCCGTAATGTGCGGCTATTTATAAAGGACTGTGGGCTGCGCTCCTCGCTCACCGGGAATGCGGCACACTCATCTTTGTCAGAGTGACCTCTGTTTAGGGCCTGTTAATTCGTTTTTTTTTCTTCATCCAAATAAAATACATCAAAAGTTCAATGTTCTTTTTTAGCTTTGCTCTTATCCCCTGCCAAGCGAATCAGATAACTCTGTCCATGGGGTGACGGCTGCTTAATGGGGTATTACCTCAATAGCAGGCGGGATGTGCCGGAGTCAGAGACTCTGTAAATTTCCTGCTCCCCTTTAATGTGGTATTAGCGGCGTGGCGCATGCAATCCACTCTCCCGCTGCTACCGCTCCCAGGATTTAGGAGGCGCGTTCCCCTTCAGTTGGCTTCCTATTATGATCACTGCATAACGATGGGCTCCTATTAATCAATGCACAGGGAACCCAGCAGAATTATGCTGCCACAGTGTGTGCTGAGGTCATAAGTTGAAGCTTCATATCCCGGATCACCTTTTATGCAGATATAAATGTAGACGCCGAGGGCGCTGTTCAGTCACACCCATGACCTCAGTGTTTAGGGTGAGAGAATGTTACCCGTTTCTGGTCATTTCCTTCTGCACCGTCTGACCAAGAACTCTAGGAGACGCTAATGCAGCCTTCCACCTCTGCAGAATCTTTCCAGTCAGGCTGAGGGTGCTTTGGAGCAGCTGCGACAGAGTCGAAGATGGGAGACAGCTGCGGGTATCTGGTGGCAGGCAATTCGACGATCAAGGCTGGATGGACAGCTTCTGGCTGGCCTACACGGTTGCTCGGGGTCAGGAATCATAGTCTCAGTGCTGATTGGTAGGTCTGAAGTTGAGGCGTCTCTGGGGCGTGAGCAACTGCGGTGTGACAACAGTCAGGGGTGCAGTTGGTTGCAGCTTGAGGGGCTCGACTGCCTTGAAAAGGTCCTTACGGTGGACGCTGGTTGATGCTTGTTGGTGCACTCTTCCTCATTTCTTCACTTGGCTTGTGTCATCCTTTAAGGCGGACAACCCAAAGCTGAGGAGAGTATTGCAGGCAATGCCTTGTCCTTCGAGTCAGAGACTCTGGTACTTTCCACCTACGAAGCTTGCTTGCAAAGCCCTGCTGGGCATGCTATGTGCTGGCTGGGTACCGGTTCTGGAGCTGCTGGAGGGTCTGCTGGATTCAGTATCTCCCTCTGTTCCCTGGGAGATGTTTAGGGGAGGAATCTTGCTTCCCTCTTGGAAATCCTGGCCTTCCATCACTGGTGGAACATGCAAGGCAGACTGTACCTTCAGCCAGGGTCCAATGCTGAGTTCTTCTTGTTACTCCTTGCAAAGTTTTCAGATGATCTAACAAAAGAGGGGCTTAGCCCTCTTTTAAAGCCAAATGGGCCCCAGTGATTGGTACAGGCTAAGCCTACCTTAATGAACCAATCCCGGGTCCCACCCAACAATCTTCAGTTATGCGTGAGGTCATAACCAGAATGCTTTGCAACAGGAAAGGTAAGAGGTGACATCATATACTACTAAATCCCAACCATCTTCCTCTCTGTTGTGGAAACAAAGTGCCTCTCTGGTTAATTGAGCTCTCTGTGACTCCCAATCAAAGCGTAGGTCTCCCCTGAAGTTATGGTAAGAACAGATTTTCTGTCCCATAAAATCACATATTTCTTCCCTCTCTAAGGAGGTCACCATGCAGGTGTTGCCTATTGTAAACAGTTGTCCCAGACATGACATTCGCTGCCTTTCATACTAAGGGGCGGGAACTGACTTCAAGTTGACACAGATGCATATCAAAAGGGTGCTGGGTATACTGTCCCTTGTCAGAGCTGCGATCAGGCCTGCGCAGGCCTGCTTCAATTAACTCTCATCGGTATGAGCTGCCACCAGCAGGCGGACAAAGGATCGGGCTGATCCATGGAGCCTTTGATATTTTAATTAGGCTGGCCATGGCAGGAGGAAGGTATTGCCCTCCTCTTGCTGCTTTCATGTACTCCTGGCTGTCACAATCCAAATGAACATGATAGGAGGACCGTGCCTGTAGGCTGTGTCCCCCCATAGTACACTTAACTATGTGTTTATTGTGCGGTGAGCATAGGAAAATGTGTGCGTATTAGCCCCACACATTTTCTGAGGTTGATCTCCCATAATTCAATTTCTTAAATAAATATTTTAAAAAAGCCCAGGCAGGTGCATATCCACTGTGCAGATGGTCAAATTCCTCACAGTGATATAGCACCTTATTCTACGTCGTAAACAATTTGTTTACGACGTAGTTTCCCAATTTAACTTTCCCTTGCCTAATATCAGCAGTTTTTGCACAATTGTGTCACAAAAAGGTGCAGACTGGGGTGAAGCACATTTTGGGGTCTTCTCCCCCATTTGTGTGTCCTCTCCTTGCACCTGTGCTTCCTGCACCCGCTAGTGCATGTTCTTCTGGGAGCTGTGGACGGGGACAATTTATTTTGCATTTGTATAGCGCACAGGCAGCCCCTAGGCATTGCGGCGCTGTTACATGTAGTTCAACTTATTTACAGGACAATACAGGCATCATTAAAAATAGAAAAATACATTTAGGCAGGAAAGTACATCACAATATGCATTCAGGTATTTGGGGTGAGGTGCTGTGCGGTTGTAGGTCAAATGGACAAATCTAAATGGTCGACAGGACAAATGGTCGACACCAAAAGGTCGACAGGTCAAAAGATCGAATATTTTTTTTTTTCACTTTTTTTTTTTTTTGGGGAGGTCCCCCCAACCAACTTTTTTTGCTAAAAAAACTTTTTTTCCCTAAACGAAAACCTAAAATAATATATATAATTAAAAAAAAATCGATGATTTGCCCTGTCGACCAAATTGTGTCGACCATTTGTCTGTTGACCATTTGGCTAGACATCGCGATGTGTTATGAGTAGTTGCGGTATGACGCCGTCATGTGAAGAGTAGTGTTTTGGCAGCTTTTCTGAAGGTTAATTGAGAGCATTCACCTTGGAGTGCTGGTGGCAGTGTGTTTCATTTTGTAGATGCTAGGTAGGGGAAGCTGGTGCCACCAGCTCGGGCTCTCTTGAATTTGGGCACCGTGAGCATGTTTGCGTAAGGTGTTCTGGTGTGTCTGTTTGTGAGGATGGGGTGAATTTTTTCAGAGAGGTAGGTGGGAGAGGTTTGGTGAATACATTTGTGTGTGAGTGCACGGGCTTTGAAGATGATTCTCTCTTTGATAGGTAGCCAGTGTGGTTATTTTCTAGCGTCTGTGATGTGCTGTCTTTTTGGGATGCCTAGAGCAGCACGTAGGACATTGTTTTGGATGACCTGTAATTTAGCCAGATTCTTAGAGGAAGTTCCTAGGAAGAGGGCATTACAGTAATCTAGTCTTGATCCCGTGATGGCTCGGGTGGGAGCACATAGAGAGCCATCCGTATGGTAATGTACCTAGAACCGTGGAAGACGTTTGGTTCCTTAGAGGTTCCCCAAGGAAGACCGTAGCTCTATGAGTTGTGATTCACTCACTTTCGGTGGTGGCCGGCGGCCACGTTTCACCAAGCACCCCTATTCAGGAGGGGAACCACGCATTCTGCGTGGTTTGGTTTAGTCCTGGCACTGCCATCTTCATGCAAAGCTCTGGTTCAGCAGAATATCTTGGTGTGCGGACCACAAGGAAGCGTCCGCTAAGCATCCGGGTCCACTACTGTGTGTTAGAACACACTATTTACTCAGGGAAATAGCTGCAGATTACCCTTAAGAAATCCCAGTGCCGCTGCCACTCACAGACAATTCCGCGAAGCATCTTTAATGCAGAGCGGTACAGTACCCAAAGGTGCCCCGGGGCAATATCCAGGCAGCGCACGCCACATCCAGGGAGCGCCTACGAGTCCTGCAGGACTACTAAACAGCGTGCAGTAACAAGCAGCCACATCTCCAGGTGCCGGACGCTGCATGGATAGCAGATCAATGCGCTGGTATTAGGGTCTTCTGTGCACCAGTAGGAGGCGCTACCAGGGTTCATGAGAGAAGGGTCCTGCGAAGTGACAATCATTTCATTAGATTATTTGCAAATAGTCAGTCTTTGTGCCTGAGTTTCTAGGATCTCTGATTGGCAACAGCCACTCATTCTCTCTCCTCCGAAAGCTCTCGGTGTAGGACTTCCTGTTTGGGATCAACGATCAGCCTTGTACGACGTGTCGAGGTGCTTCTTTATTCGTGTCTTGCGATGCACCCCGCTTTCCACTGCAAAAGTAAGAGCTCTGATGACCGAACAGATATTCAGAGACTTCTGGAAATTGCACTAATATGGCGTGTCCTCATATGAGCGGATCCATGGATCCATAACACTGGGCCCTCGACATAACCGCAGCGGTTTCTTCAGGGGAGTCAACTTCTGAATTTCCGGGGGGGGGTTGGGGGGGAGAGAAATGATATCACCTGCAGTGCTGGGGGGCAATTGACATCACCGGCGGTGTGGGGTGGGAGGAGTAACATCACCGGCTGTGATATGACCATGGTGCAAGAGGGGTCGCAGAACAGTGGGAACATTGACGAGCTTGGATTTTGGGTGGGGTTGTCGACTAACAAGCATGGGAGGCAATTTAAATGCGAACAAAACATTTTCCTATGAAATTAGGCGTACGCTACTGGCTTGGCTAAAGATATTTTTGGGATTCAGGAACAAGGTGCA